>NC_046221.1:130411691-130426691 GCF_009819885.2 Catharus ustulatus | reverse complement strand
CTCCTTCTTTTCAAGCTGTAAGGCAAGACACTGAAGAAATGGTGATAGAAATG
This sequence comes from Catharus ustulatus, assembly GCF_009819885.2. Taxonomy (NCBI): domain Eukaryota; kingdom Metazoa; phylum Chordata; class Aves; order Passeriformes; family Turdidae; genus Catharus; species Catharus ustulatus. The sequence goes on along the minus strand of NC_046221.1, from coordinate 130,426,638 downwards.
GACTAAATAAATGCAACTGTTATTCATTCCATGTCTCATCTATTTTTAAATTCTTATCTAGTCTTTGGCTACTGACCAGTTCCAAAGATGAAACACTGGAACAGTTAGCATGGTAGACTGTTAGCATGGCATTAATATATTTATAAACACAAATAAATTAAAAACACTACACGTATTATACTGAGTTATAATTAAATGTATGGACCTGGAAATAATGCATATTGTTAGAAATTAACAAAATAAGGAACTTTTTAAAACCATTTCTATGATGGAAATCTTTAAGTTCAATTTTTCATTTTAATGATATGAACCAAATTAGACCTAAAAAATGGTTATTACCTAATAGAGAGATGGATAAGGCAGAACTCATCACAAGAGTTATTTTGACAATGTTTGTGAAAATGAAGTGTTTGTTCTCTCAGTCTCTCAAGAGTAGAAAGAAGAAGGACAGACTCATTTTGGGAGAGGCGTAAGGCTGAACCCTGGCTAACCGAAGAGGAGAAGTAGCATTTGTAGATGCATTGGCCCAGTGACAGTGACACATGGGTGAGGTGAGCTTTGTGAACACTTGGAGAAAGTCATGGACTTTTTTTTGAGTGATTCCTCAAAGGGTCAGCCTGTGAAAAGTGTTGAGTACCTGCAGTTTTTAATGGCTTTACCTGGAATTCTGTGCATTGAGCACCTTGCAGAATTCATTTCTGTAGTGGGAGGGGGGTGAAAGAGAAGGGGAAAGAATCTGACGGTGTATGTGGTCTCCTGCTGTTTTATTTTAAAGAAAAAAGGAAAGCTGGAGTTTTGCCTGCTAGAAAGGAAAGAGTATATAGGCCAGATTTATTGTCTGCCCTAGCAGATTTTACATTCAATTTATTTTTTGCATTCAGTTTTCTGCCATGTCCATAGAGAGATCAGCTGTGCAAGCATTTTCAGCAGAAAAAAACCCAAACTTGTTTGTGGATATGTATGTTGATTCACATGCAAATAGGCTCATTCATACATGAATACGCATGTTTGCCTGGATAAAATATTCCAGACATTGGTGATGAAAAAAAGTAAAGACCAGCAATAGCAGTACAGATGATTACAGAAAAGCGAAGGAAAAAAAACCTAATCAAAATCCTGTCATGGACTGAGAAAAAGTATTCATAAAATATAGTTCCATTAAATTTCTAATATCTGCTTTTGCTTATTTACTTGTTAGGCAAGGAAGGTTGTTCTCACTGAACCAGGTTTTAAATGTGGAGATTGCATACTTGTGTGACAAAGAGGTTGTGCGTATGGAGCAAAGTTTCTAAGTGAGCTGCAGTGATGTAGAGCCACGCTTTCATTTAACCTATGAACTGAAAATATATAAAAAACATTTATAGAAAAAAAGGCTGCATATTCAAGAAAAAAGTCAATCCTGGTTTTTGCAGGCAACAGTTTATTCATTTAGAATGATAACTAGGGTGTTCTAACCTATTGTTCTTAGGATAATGAAAGTTTCTATGGCACTGGTTCATCACTTAGACAGCACTGGTATGTAGAACAAGAGAAAAAGAAACCACATCAATTTTTGCATCTGGTTTTTTAGCTTAAAAGTCTATCTCAACCTTTGCCAGTCCTATTTTTCTCTCTTTTGGCTCTGAGTTCTTTTTTGATCTTTGGAATTACCAAGAAATAAAAATTCTGTATCAATGCTCTCTGGTGTAGCAGCATGAACAATTCCCTTCCCTTCCCTTCCCTTCCTTCCCTTACCTTTCCTTACCGTCCCTTCCCTTTCCCTTCCCTTCCCTTCCCATTACTTCCCTTCCCTTCCTTTCCCTTCCCTTCCCTTCCCTTCCCTTCCCCTTCCCCTTCCCTTCCCTTCCCTTCCCTTCCCTTCCCTTCCCTTCCCTTCCCTTCCCTTCCCTTCCTTCCCTTCCCTTCCCTTCCCTTCCCTTCCCTTCCCGTTCCTCCTTCCCTTCCCTTCAACCTTCCCTTCCCTTCCCATCAACTTTCAGCAAACATGGAAGGGTCATGAAGAAATTTCCCTCTTATTTAACTGTGGACTTCTGAAAATACTTTTCAATGTACTCCATGGATATCAGGCTTTCTTTTTTTCTTCTTCAAATTCATACTGCTGAAGAACAAATTGTTCTTTGTTTTAACTTTCTTTATCAGTATGAGTTTAACTTGGCTCTTAGCAACTTTTTCATGTCTCTAGATGAAAACAGAAATTCTTTTTACTATTCCTATAGGCCTTCTTGTTTTCCTGTATATTTTTTCATGGTGTGATTATTCCTTCAATGCATTCAGGAGTTCCTTCCTAGAAGTGTTTTTTTTTTTCTAAGATATCAGACAGACTCTGATATCTTAATTTTGAAGACTTTCCAACTTCATAAACAGTTATTCTCACTGCTCTTAGACATACCTGATGTCTCTAACTACTTCCCTTAATTTAATTAAATTTTCTTATTGTAACCAAGAATCTTAGCAGCCTGCATTTTTTTCATTCTTTTTCTAGTTCTACTGAAGTGAAACCAGATCTGTCCTTGAGCTCTCACTATAATGACAAAATTGTGAAACAACTTTCTCACCACTGGACAATGCACAGTTTTCCACTCTGCATTATTCTCTGCAACATAACTTGCATTAGCTGACAGCAATTTTCAGTCTCAGTGGTTCATACAATGGACAATTCAAGATATACTCCTGATTCATCTTCTTCCAAAAGTTGAGGGTCAAGCCATCAGGTCAGGAAAAACCTTGAGTACAAATGTCTTTTTTTGTACTGGGATAGAGTTAATTTTCTTCATAGTGGTCTGTATAGCATTTTGGAATAGTGATCAAATTATAACACACTGACAATGCATCGGTGTTTGGCTGCTGCTGACCAGCGCTCACACAGCATCAAGGCCTTCTCTGTTACTGTGTCTCCCCAGGGAATAGGCTGGGGCCCGGCAAGAATTTGGGAGGGGGCACAGCTGAAGCATCTGAGCTGAGGTGGTTAAAGGGATAACCCATAACATATGCTATCAACCTAAGCAGCACAGGCTAGATCTTGGGCTTTTCTCAGAGGCTGCCTTGGCCTCTTCTTCGGGAAAGTGGGGAGTGATTGATTTTGCATCACTTGCAGTAGAGTTTTTTTGCTAGATTTTTTTAAACCTTTTCTCCTCAGTTACAAAACTGTTTTTGCCTCAACCCATGAGTTTTGTAACTCTTCCTTCTCCTATTCCCACTGGGGGTGATGAGCGAGTGGTTGTGTGGATGCTTAGCTGCTGGACAGGGTCAACCCACTTACAGCTGTTTACTTAGGAGACAGAAGAGCCTAGCATCAACAAGAAACTTTCTTTGTCTCACAAGTTCAGTGAGACAGTTCTGTGAACAACAGACAATAAGTTTCAATAGTTATATTTTGAACAGATATAATTAAACCACCACCAATGAGATTATGCTATGATTGTCCTTTACCACAGTATTCTATTACCATAGCACCTACTTGCATTATTTCTCAGACAGATAAATAAAATGAAACTTCCTCTAAATCCTTAAATTGTAACAGAATAGCTAGAGACAAGTTTAAAGGTATCTGATATTGAAGTTTCCCTGGGAGGAAGACTTCTGTGTTCCAAAACCTCTGTGGATGTCTTGTATTTCCCCCTGTTAAAATGGTGTACCACAACAATTTGGCAACTGGAAAGAAATCTTGAACATAACCACTTCTTGGCAATGTTAAGAAGGTGCAGCCAAGCTGAATTACCTTCCAGGACCAAGCAGGATGAGGTGCTCCCTTAAATCACCCCCAGGCAGCTCTAAAGTTTCTACTGCAGTGGCTGGGTTGATGGGAGCCTGAGTCCAAGCATGCTGCAGCTGGACTTCACGCAGCTGGAGAAAGCTAGCATGTAACAACTGCTGGGAACAGTTTTTGCTTACATGGGACTTACTCCCAGCCACTGTTTTAAGTCCAGTGATCCATTCTCCCACACTGAAAGCTAGGAAAGAACTTGGCAAGTCAGGGGAAAAAAAAGCAGGTTTCTGAATTTTCGTTGGCAAGCGTGGGAGCTCAGTAGCTACTGAGACTATAAGAACCTCAGGGCAGGAGACCAGCAGCTCAGGGCAGGAGACCAGCAGTGACTCTTGAAGCACATTGTGTTTTTCTGTAAATATCATACTGTCCATGGCAAATCTTGTCTGTAGAGAAATTTGTCCTGATGATACCTACAGCCGCTCACAAACACTTCTTTTTGTTTCTCCGTCTGACATGGGACTGCCAAGCAATGAGTATTTAGTGGTGCTTGTACTTCAATTAGAAGTGGTGGTCTCAGAACTTAACAAAGCTGTTCCTAACATCCTTGCTGAATCAAACCTTTTCTCTTGCAACTCCCATCCACTGTCAGGTAAGTTCAGCAGATGAGAACAGCGTGCCTGTTTTCAACAGAGAGAGTATTTCTTCAAAGCACTTCTTTCTGCATGTTGATCTATTACATGTATGCCCAGCTAACCCCGTTTTAAAAGAACATTCTTAACCTTTGACTGGGATTTTGAGGACAACAGCAGCCTCTGCTGTTTTGACAGACTGTCTTTGTTCAAGTGGCTTTTTGGAACTTGCGTTTGGTGTATTAAGCATAGACGTGCTTGCTCTCATTTGTCTAATTCATACTGTGCTTAAGTCAGCCTGGCTAGCACATTATGCATCTCTTTGTACACTGCAGGGCATTGTATTAGCATGATGGTTAGTGGCTCTGCCAAGATTTATCAAACAATGATTTGAAGTTGCAACATCTGGCTTTGGGAGTAATGTGCCATCTATCCAGCGACTGATGTAACTCACACATATGGGAAATTAAGCAGAAGAATGACAAACTTTCATTCTCTGGGACTGGCAAACTGCAGTAGATTTCCCCCTTCCAGGCTGTTTTAACCAAGTAAGGCTTTCATGCATAACCACCCTGTTTATGGTATAATTTCTACTCACATTGGGCAGAAATAGGATTCCCAGAAGACAATATAGCAATAAACACTGGTTAAAAAAATGTAAAAAATAACTGACCAGGGATGCAATATGCTTCTTGCCTCTGTATAAATCCTATGTGGATGTGGATGATTTGATTTACTTTCCATATCAAAAGCAATATCTTTCCTAAGGCAATATTAGAATAGTTTTTAATGATAACAGACTGTGTAGTGATGACTTTTTTATATAAATTTAATGATTTTTACCGTAGGCCCTCCTGTTTGAAAACCTATATGAAATCAAATGGATGCCAGCTAAATAGCATCTTCTCCATCCTAAATCTAGGTGAGTGTGATTTTGAAAAGATACTTAATTGAACTGATTGCTTCTGCTGAAAGCAGTGGTCACAAGTTAAAGAAAGAATAACATTTAATGATTATTACCTTAAATTAACAATCCACAACTTTGGAGGCTCAATTGCAGTTTATCTTGTTAAAGATAGTCAAAGTTAGTATTCAGATATCCTTCTTACATTTTCCAGGGTCTCTTGGCCTTATTAATTCAAATCTTACTTTCAATGTATGCATGTAGCCAAGATAATTATTAGAAGGAGAGATCAAAGCAAGCATATTATAGTCCTATTCCATTTTCTGCTGATGTGAGTGATCTGCCTCTTCTTTGATGTTGTATGCTTCTACAGTGAAAGTACAGAGGATAAAAATACTACACCATGTAATCTGGCATTTATCCCATGAGAGCAGAATTCCAAATTGTGACACATGTCAAGAAGTTAAAAAAAAATAACTTAAAAGAGCCCTATGCTTTATACAGTGACATACTCTGCATTTAAACACCATCAAACATCATTTTCCATTACAAATTTAGTCCCCTATATAAAATTCAAAGAATTTCTGTAACTTTAGTCAAAGAAAATGACAGCAATACTTATAAAATAGCTGCTATATTTACTAGCAGTTACACTAAGATGGCAGCTTAGCTTTATTCAAACCAAACTATTATCTTTTTTTTTTTTTATCCTTAAAAAGGCAAAGGAAAGACAAAATTAATGTCTTTGTGCAAACACAGATGCATCTTCTGAACAATTTGGTTTCATCTCCAGCAGTGTGTTTATTCAAACTGAGTTTTGTCATTCTTTGGAAAATGTTTGTGATTCCAGGTGCTGAATCCAGTACTGACATGGGCTCACAGGATTCTCCCTCAGTGTGAGGAAGCAGGATTTGTCCTTTATTATCATATATTTAAGAGGTAATTGCCCCACAATTCTTGTCAGAATTCTGTCATATTGACACATATATTGGAAGCTGAGCTCATCATATTTCTGCCTTTGTAGCATAACACTTGATTATTTTAGATTGTAAAGAGCAGAATGTCAGTTACAACCGTGTAACATTTGGCCTTCTTGGGTTTACTGGAAAATGTCAGAAGTCCTTGGACAGTTTGAGAATTTTTCCTTCAGTACTGAAATCAGTGAGAGGTTTTTTTATTACCTCCTGTGACTATGTAGATGTAAAACAGTAATGCCCATTTCTTTATGTCTTGAAGATGAAACAGGCCAAATAAAAGCTTTCCGTCTTCACTCTTCTTCATGCTCAAGACTGCAATTAATTCCAAACAGATTCCATATGAAGTTTGAAGAATGTCCGTAATTTTCTTTTCACAATTTGCCTGCATTTTCTCATGTCTGAGTTCTATGAGGGGCAGAAACATAACTGTCAAAACACAGGATAAAAGAAAAAGCTGTTCATGAAATAAAACTTAAATCTGAAAGACACAGAAATACCACCAAATTAATATTTAACATTTATAGTTATGAGGTGTTTTTGTATATTAGATAGAGAAGCTAGTATATGGGATCTCAACCTCAGATTATTCCTCTTCCAATTGTTGCCAAAAGTGTCCCAATCATTTCTTTTTATCATTGAGGAAGGTCTGTTTCATTTCTGTTGCTTTCTATTTGTGCTGCTAAATTTTGGTGGAATTTTTATCCCTAGAAAATAAGGAAATAGACTTCCATGTAATTTTTTTTTTTAATTTGGAGCTTTCTCTATAGACTGACGGCCAAAATATCAGACTCAAAATGCTGGCCTGTATTGACAGTTCAAGATTTCTCTAAACAAGACATTCAGAGGCAAATATTGCTAGATTTATGGTCTGGATTGTCTTAAAATTGAAGTCACACCTAGGTAGACATGAGTCCAAGAAACATTCACTTTCATCTACGTCTGCCTTGAAGATTACCCAGATTCTATCAGACTGTCATCTGGCACATGCTCCTGCCATGTCCAGCCTTAGTTACTGCAAATCATAGGACCTGGGAATCAAATTTAGAGAAGGAAAAAAAAGAACCAGAAAAACAGTCTAGGTGGTTTAACATGCATCTGCTTGCCTGTTCAGCAACGTGGGTCATAGTTCTTTCTTCACTGTGCTCCCACTAAATTCAGAATCCAGATGTGCTTCTCAAGAGTTTTGTGCACTCTTTTGTTACTAGAGTGATTGTCAGGTGGAAAGCAGGCTTTCCCCAAAATCGAAGCTGTCCCTGCAATGACTTCAGTTCTCCAGTTAATTTTAGTTTCCTCTCAGAAATTCATTTCCAGTTAGGTACCAGGCTGACTGCTCCAACTGTGGGCCTTAAAAGTCTGATGCATAGAGATTTGCTGAGAAATTGGTAGTTGTTCCATTCTATACTCAGATATTTGCCTGGACGAAAGAGGATAGAGTGTTCTAGACTTCACAAGAGTATTTGGAAACATTTAGAAATATTTTGGAAGAACTAACAGTAAAAATGTCTTGGATATATATTCCAGAGTTTTATTTTCCTTCTCTTTCCTAAAGAGAAGTTTATAAACATCAGCTTATTAACAATTCACATGGGGTGGGGAGGGGTAGTTTGGTTTTTGGTTTGGATTTTGGTTGTGTCCCACACCTGCTCCCCCTTCCACCCTAAGATTTAGAGGTTCTAAAACTGGAACTTGCATTCCAATTTCTCACTAGTTCTGTGTATGATTTCTCAAACTTTTTGTGGATTCAGGTATGACTGTCCCAGGAATTTGCAGAGTGAGGGTTCCCAGGGCACAGTGCAAGGAGCACGGCAGCACTCATGTTTAGCTGCTGTGAAAGGCTCAGCAGGGCTCTTGGCTCCCTCCCTGTGTTGAGTGTGGAGAAACCAGCCAAGCAAAAGTCAGAAGTTCTTGGCTGCAATTCCCAGACTGTTTTCAAAAGGGTGATGTTATACTGTATTTTTCCTTTCATCTACAAAGAATGTCTTGCATTCGTGTGTGCAACTGTTCCAGCAATCCACCTTGAACAAAATCATGCACTGCTGCACAAGCAAAGGTCTCCTCTAAAGAGTGGATGGAGTCAAAGAGAAGAAGTGACTAAAAGGCCTTTATTTGTCCCTCTTTCCCTTGGACAGAGAGGTGAATTTTTGTCATCAATGTGTAAAGGAGCAGCTTTTTCTTTTTATGAAGTACTGACTTTACACTCGGAGCCAAAGCACAGCGGAGCTCTCACAGTGTCACAGCAAGTGAAAGATATTAGCAAATGTTGGAGAACTACTAGTGAGTAGCTTGCTTTCCTATGAGAGCTGAATTAATTAGAAATGAACATGTTAAAGGTGGTCAATAATTATTTGGGAAAGACTTTGTCTCAAGAAACCTGAGAACAAGGAAGAATATGTAATGAAGTAATGGACTGAGTGGCATTTAAACAATGAATTACCTGGTTGGGTTGTTCAATTAAGGAGAAACACCTCCCAAACTGGAGAGTCTCTATGCAGATTATAACCTCATCCTGAGTGACCCCAGCTCTCTCATAAGCACTCAGATTCTCTTGTCCTGTCAAGGCACTAGGTCATGGTGAGTTGGTGGTGTTTTATACATGCAACCTTTGAATGGTCAAAATGAGCCAGAAGTATTCACGTGCAGGCTGTTGCATTTCTAGGGTATAACCACTGCTTATTACATCTAAATTTCTGAGCAGCCCAGGTATATAAAGCATCCTTGATGTTTCCATTTCTGTCACTGAAAGCTACAGCCAGGTGGCAGAAAGTAGGTGTGTAGAGGAATAAACTTTGCTATAAAAATATGTACTCCTTACTTTTTCTGAGTAAACACTACAGATACCTACATAAATGGTGCATAAAGCTTTCATGAATCAGGCCTCAGGCTAGACATTTAAGTGATCCCTACTGTATTCACACACAAACAGTTGCACAATATATTAAGAATTACAATAATAGAAACATAGCCATAAAATATTAGCATGATTTTACTGCTATTTTTATAGATCCTTGTCTTTTTTGAATTTTGGGGGTTTTTTTGGAAATAATGAGAAAGTCAGTATAATATTACAAGCATGTATAGATTGAAGGGGTGCTTAGCTAGAATTGAGAGGCATTTTATACTTTCCGTACTCATTGATTACACTGAAAGAAAGCTTAAGAGAGAAAATATCTGTGTCTATCTTATGCTGAATACATTTCACATACAGTCCTCCTAGTTATCAATTAATTCAACTTACTTCCTCATCAGTTTTTTCCCCCTTGGTCCTGATGGTTTTATGACCTAGACCCAGGCGATACCCTTAGGCAGTCCATCTGATAATTGACACATTTTCTAACACAGCATAGTGATGCCCAAGTCAGTGCTTTCAGGCCGTGACTTCAGCTTATTGGAGACTGCAGCAGGGACTTCTTTTATCCCTCATACATCAGAATACACTGACAGCTCTCCCAAGCAGGGACGAGGCAGGTCTCTCCCTCAGGAAAATGTATGCAAACACCTCCGGAACATTGTACTGGTTGCTAGGCATCACACTGGTGACATCTTTATGATAAACATGGTATGCAGAAGAAGGCCTAATAAAAGAATAACAAATTATTACATCCAGAGGGCAATTTTACAAGATTAACTGGTGTAATAAATTACTGCTGTAGTCAAAATACTGTGTTACCTTTTAAGGTATTTCACAGCAGAGTCTAAATAAACCAGCCTATATAAACAGAGAATTTTTCACAGAAAATAATAAACTCATTCCTATATTTTTAATACTCTGCATGTTACTTATGTGTGGTGCTTGGCTTGCTGCATGGTACCTTCAGCAATTGCTTGCTGAAAAATAAGATTATGCACACAATTCATACCAAGATATCTCTGTTCATCATTATTCCTTTCCTGCTACTGGACATTCAGTACCACTGCAATCTATATAATATCAATTTGAATGGAAGCCTATAGAATTTTATTTATGAAAGTATTTTAATACCTAAAATATTACAAGTAACATGCCAGTAGACAAATACCTTTCATACTAATTATAAAATATTTTTATTTTTTTCTTTCTCCTTTATAGAAATAAAATTTAAAAAGACCTCTCACATTCACTCTCTTTCCCTCTTTGTGGCTTTCTTTCCCTCTGTTTTTCTTTATTTGTTGAAATATTTTAAATTTATCTATTAGTAATTTTGTCTTTTTAATTTTAAGGATTCATATTTTACATTTCAAATATCCTAGTTGTTTTGTATTGAAAAAGGAGAAAAAGGATCCCTCATTTGAATCCTTCCTGACACAAGACCCTGGTTATTGTTATGTATTACTTTTATACTAATAGAGAAGTGAATTTAAATTTCATTTGTAAATGAATGAGAAGTATTTTCTTGTGGTTATTTCGGACAAAATCCCAAGATTTTTTACAACCTATAAAAGGCAGAACCTACATCTGGAATTCAAAGGCCATGGATGTACTACAATTTATCATAAACTCTCTTGTATTACTCTAACATAACATATTAACAGGATAGCACAGCTTCACTTTTGTAAGCTGCAGACCATTTGCAGCTGGCCATGAGGTCAGATTCTTGCAGTTCTACTAATCTAATCTGACTTAAGCCACCAATATCTTCACTTACAAAAAGACATCCTCTAGATGGGATATTTGCCCTGGTTTTAATCACAGGTGTTTCTGAGTGTTGGTCTGTTCCAGTCCTCTTCCAGAATCGGATGTGTTCATTATGGTTCTCTCTCTTGTGTTAAGGGTATGGAGTATGGGACTGCTGTCTGACATAAACCAGCACCTCCCAAAAGCCCTTTCACACAACTGGTCAAAATTGCTTTTTCACTCCCTGTAGGGAAGAGAAATTTACAGTAGGAACTGAGTGCCATGTATTTTCTTGGTAGCTTTGCATATATACAGGGTAGCTTTATACTGAGATGACCACAAAGATTGCAGCATTATAAATTAAAACAGAAAAGATGCAGAAATATTTGTAAAAGTAACAAAAGGGCACTTTAGGTATACTCAGACATATAGTCAGACACACAGACTTATAGTCAGTCTGTATGTGAATTAACAACTCACTTTCAAGACCCCCTCATCTATCTGCACAAATGACACAGAAACATGTGTGGCTTTATTGTTGGGTTATCTGAGTTCACCACAAAAGCCCAAACTGTGCAGCCCTGCATGCTGAACACAGGTCTCCTGGATCTCTGACAAGAGTGCAGCAATGCAACAGCAGAGGCAATAATGAGTGGTGCAAGATGAAAACCAAGAGAAACAAGCAACAGAGGGAGGGGCTGAGCATGGTAACCACCTTTCAAGGCACTGCTAAGAGGTGACACTCAGACATCATCATCGACTGGGATCAAGTGCAAGGTTCAAAGCAAGCTCTTTCACTTCAGCAAACAAAACGATGCTCCCAGTGGGTAGATGCCATGGAGGAAGGCCAGGAGACAGCGTGCTGCAGACAGGATGACACATAAGAGCTGAAATGAGAGACTGAGATGTGGGAAGAGACCAGTCAGGGCAGTGCTGGGGGCAGGAAAGAAGGGGGAGAACCAGAATCAGGAGACACGTGATCCAGAAAAGACCTTGGAGTGCAGGGATTAATTTGAACCTGTGAACTTCATCAGACAATACTGTTTAGTTTGCAGGACTGAATGTTTATATCTATTCATTCTTGTCAGAAACTACCAGTCAAATCTGTGCTATTTGTAGAAAAATGCTGAGAAAATATAAATCACTGGTAAGTAAATGTTAAACTCAACGCATTAAAAGCTAGAAAATCAAAATACTTCCAAATGACAGCAGCTTCTGTTTTTGCAAAACATAAGCAGTGATTCAGTCTTCCTGCATGAAAACAAAACTGTAGCAAAACAATTAAACATAATTAAGACAGCAACGGAATTATACAAATCCAAATATATTTTTTTTTCTCTCAGAATTGTTGAAGACTATTACACAGCTTCCTCTTTCTTTGTAGAATTATACTGTCAGGATTTTGGCTTCATGTCTGTTTCCAGGACAATGCAGTTTTTGAAAAGTCAAAAGCTCTTTAAAGATGAGAAGGAGCACCACTGTTTAAAAAAAAAAAAATTATTATTTCATTTTTAATTAATTGAGTGGAATACTTGTTGTCTTTATGTGTTAAATATAAGTGGGGCTTACAGCAAAAAAAATTCCACAAAATATTTTTGGAGCATTTTAATAAGACATGGATGTCACAAAAATTTACTCCCACTCAGTTGGATGTAAAAGCAGGAATGTTGAGTGAACAAATGCAGAAATAATTGCACTCAGAATTCAATACTACTAAACTTATCAGTTAAAATTTCCAGATAAGTAAAAAACACTGACAAATTGCTCTGTAAGAAACATTAAATATTTTATCCTTGTTCAAACATTGTCTCACTCTCAAAATCCAGACTATAATTCAAGATGTAATAATTTGTTTGCTAGAATTATTTCAGAGTATCCAGTGTGAATATCTAAAACTTAATTGAGCAACAAAACAGTGCTAGGTGATTTTTCATAGATTTTATTGAAGTTACTTATTTAAAAAGAGAACAGTGAATAAGCCTCTTTCAGGAGAGAAAAGCATCTGGATGAAGTAACAAAATGTGTTGTGAAAGGGGATGTGGTAAATGTAACTTTTTGCTAAATACACAATACTTGAAATCTGGCTTTAAAGAGCTATTTGCACAAGACATTCAACTGAATGATGCAAGGGGGAGGATATTCTTCATAATCAACAACCATTCAAGGGAAAATTGCACTTGGGAAGAAAAAGTAGCTCATCAGCAGCTCACTTATCAACTCCACAGGCAGATCCTTGCATGCAAAAGTTCCTGTATCAATGGCTCCAGACAAGATTTTAGGAAGAAGTCAATCCCTAACCCAAAACAAGCAACTGTAGTGATAAAGCATATCTATTAAATCAAATGAACTTTGCAACTAAACACCATGCAAACAAAAAGATGGTCAAAAGCAACTTCTGAAAAGGCAAGTTGAAGCATTGGATCAATGTTGTTTCATGGTTTGAATATTCTATCATTTATACATTTGTTATTGAATCTCTAAGAAAAGGAAACAGCCAGGAACTTCTCACTGCAGTGTTCAATTGGAAAGAAGTCATAGTTGCTATTTAGAATTGTCTTGCTGGGCATTATAAAAAGAAGAAGAGAAGATACAGCCAAGAGTCACTACAGCAGAAACCTCAAAGTAAAGCAATAATTATTTGTGAAAATGGTATCAAAAGAATCATATGGATCATAGAGATACATTATAAATTGATCAAACTTGACAGTCACAATGTCTCCTAGTGTGCTTATAAGACAGAAATTTTAGATATCTTACTTTGATTTTGTGTTTGGAGAAGTCATTTGAATGATAGTAACCACACATTACTGAGTCCACATCTATAATAGAAAACAGAGGAGTTCTCAGAGCATGAGGAGATAACATCAAAATCTTCATACTCTGTGTAACTGTGGAGAAGTTGCAGCTATGTGTAACCACTTATTAATATAAGATACTGGCTTTCTGAAAACACATTTAATCACAAATTATTTGAGCCTGCTTTCCTAGGGGGAGGTTAACTCCCTTCAACATTGTACAAAGATCCATTTTGCAGATGCTATGTTAAAGCATCTGAAGTTCCTAAAAATCCACACCAAAACTGATTAAAAACATAAGAGTATGTAAATCTGACAACTGGAAATTTTTCCTACTCGCATCTGATCACTCCTATCTGGCATACAAGTCAGATGTTTTGAAATGGAAAATTGTATGACTCCAAAGATCAAGAAAATTCAAGTTAATGGAACTATTTTTAACTTTTGAACCACTGCCATAATTTGGAATTTTTTAAAAAAATGCTTAAATCAGAAAAAATTTTTCTGGTACCTATACTCAATCTATTTTATCTATCACTTAATTTCTGGCAGAATGTTATGCATGTGCTGAAGGAGGAAAAGAGACTGAGCACAGATGTTATTTTGTCACCTGCAGAAAATAATCCAGTTATAATGTACTCTTGGAGCAGAGTTAGGAATAATAATTTCTGCCCCTTTCTCCAGGGCAGTCTGCTTGTATTCAGTCCATCAGGGAAAACTAAAATCACTTTTGCAATAATCTAACTGCAGTAAGGAAAGTCAGTGAGCTAAGCATGAATAAGGTGTATTTAAGCAATTGCTACTTCTTGCCTGAAATACAAAATAGTAATTTGTTTGTCAGTTTGTTTGTTTTTGTTTTGTTGGGTTTTTTAGAAATGAGTCACAAATCAGATTGCAGTACCTGGACTAGAAAGCTTATGGCAGACTAATGCCAGTCCAAAACAAATTCAAGCAGGATAACCTTTCCTAAGTTACTTAGGTTTATTTGAAAACAAGAATTACAATGCCCAGGTGTGGGCAGGTGTGCAAGCAAGCTGTTCACCTCCAGAAGGAAAGTTTGACCTGGCCAACAGAAGTTATCAAGAGACACTTCTTTCTCTAGAGGCTGTTGTGCTAAAAACCTGTCCATGGTGGTTAGAGGAGATGTACTTTTCTACCTTGTGCCCCTTCTGGCCCCCTCACATCAGACCTAGAGAACCCAGGGTTCTGCTTTTTTAATGAAACTTTAGAAAAAGGTCTCGGCATATCAAGCACTTAGGTTAACTCTGTTTTCTTCACTTTTTTACTGTTCAGTGGACATGCAGGCAGATACTTCAAAACAAGGTCTTGTTAGTAACACACTGTG
>NC_046221.1:130202427-130411678 GCF_009819885.2 Catharus ustulatus | reverse complement strand
TGTGTCTAAAACCATCCTCAAGGGTAGGAGAGAAGAGCTTTACAGTCTTTACACTCAGCTGATTGTAAGCAGGTACATTACAGCCACTTCAACAATTTTACTTTATCTATAATAGGCGTCTTTTCTATCTCTCTTTATACTTGATCAGTCGTAAACCTAAAACCCTGGTTCAATGCTTTCAGTAGCTGAAAGGATTTGAAAAATCATCCTTTCTGATTCCCATTTTACATTAACTTCCCACAATTAATGCCTCTTTCTTTAACTTGCTTTTAGCTTTCAAAGGCTGCTCCTGCATGGAATAATCCTACTGAATCTTTTCATGCTTCTCTGAACGCTTTTTCCTTTAGTGATACATCAGTTGGGTTAGATATAAACAACCTTCAAGCCAAATAGAAGATTTTGGCTTTCAGTGAGCTGGCTAGTTGGGGAGAACAGTAGAAACCTGTAAGAAAACCCAACACAGAAGCCTTTAATCCTTAGCTTATAAGAGGACTTTATGCCCAAACTGTAATAAGAAGCACCTAACTAATACCCAAATACATATACATGCAGAAAAGATAAAAGGAGGGGAAAAGTTCAGAGTGCAGACCACGTCTACCTTTACTTTGGGTTGCTCAAATTTTGCTATTACTAATCCTCATAAAAGGAACTACTCCTTCACTCATTGGGGCTCACAGTTGATACTTCTGCAGAGATGGCACGTCACATGGAAGAAGAGAAAAAAAGTCAGATACTGGACAAACAACTGACACATCAACATTACTATGTGTATACAATCTAGTTTTTAGATCTTATGTTTTTAACTTATCCAGAGGGACATGCACTAGAGCCACCATCCCATTCTTCTGGTGACATTTAACTCCTATTAACAATTTTCCAAGCTGTCCACATCTATGTCCTTACTTGCAAAAGGATCTCTTACAACAGAGGAGTCTTGGGGACAAAATAAAAGTCTAGTATTTTGGCTATGGTTATCAGAATTAATTACATCATAAATTAGCATTATATAGAGATAATCCAGAAACTTAAGGTGCTAAATTATGAGTTATCTTGGCTTCCACTTCACTCACAAAAAACCCCACATGTAAAAGTAAAACTACTGCAAGTATCTACATTTGTAACTATGAAAACCATGATACTCCAAAATATTTCTGCTTTCTTTAACAAGACTTTCAAATATGCTCAAAAATAGAGATAAAGTAGAACACTTTACTGCAATTATTGCTCTATGAGCAGAGCAGGAACACTTCAGAAAGGGGAATGGGAAGGTGAAATTTCTTCAACAGAACAAATGGCAGATATGATTAAGTGTTCAAGAAGAATGTCACAGAAATAACATTAGCTGAAAGACAGGTATTGCAGGATGCATAGAAAGCTTCCACTGTTTTTGGCAGTTGGAACAGAGAAAAGCCAGACAAATTAGTTAAAAATCTGGCCTGCTTCAACAGCAGCCACATCAAAGGAGAGTCAGGTAAAATAAGAGGCTTCTAAAAGGAGAATTTATTTTCTAAACAACATTCAAATCATAGTGGGAAATGGCATCTAACCCACAGCAATTCTAAGAACAAGTTTTGCCTCGTTCAGAAGACCAAGTTGACATAAGCCAAAAATGCACAAAAATCCTCAGCAACAGTTTAACAGTCATATACAAAACTGTCCTAAGCCCCCATCAGAATTCAGAGACATTGTTTAATTTATAGCAAAGCTTGCCACTCTGATCCTGCTGACAGCCATTCCATTTAAAAAAAAACAAACCCACCCAACTCAGAAACTTCATACTTGCCACCAAAATTCATACAAGAATAGAATTATGAAAGATGACACTGAAGAGCAGCCTTGAGAGTGCAATGAATCACTACTAAGCACAGAGACACAGGCAACTGCTCCTCTCAAGAGGAGCTGGATAGAAGAGCTCACTTGCCAGAAACATGCTTGGACACCAAAATGAAGTGCTCAGGTGCTGTCTTAGGCTCAAAAAATACACAATGTTCAGATTAAATAGTCTGGAAAGCAGAGGAAACTTGGGATGTTTTTGGCACTTATTTTTTCTCCCACTGCAGTAGGAAATTAAAGCAACATACCACCACAGGAAGACGGGCATTCATTTGGACACTGACCTCAGAACACTGTTAAAGTTTTCTTTCTATTCTGTCTTGTAGTTGACTTAAGAAATCACATGCAGTTGTTTAAGGTACACAAACTGTTAGTCTCCAAATAAACGTTTAAGGAAGTAGTTAAGAAATATGGTGCTACCAAGAGGGACACAACTTTAAACTCAAAAATTTTACACTAAAAAATCCGTAGAAAAATATACCTGCAAAAACAGTACCAATCCCTGCCTCAGCCAGACCAAGAATGCTAGAGGGGGACAGAGGAACAGAAATGCAAACAAAGAACGGACTTGGAAGACCTAGAAAACTTACACAAAATATATTTGCAGAGTGTGCTATCCCACTAGAAACACTGCTTAACAAGCAGAGCAGCAGTCCATAACGGTTGAATGGGTCTTCAAAATTGCTTCTATGAGGCACAAAAGTGAAAGGAAAGAGAATTTTCTGCCTGGAAGGAAACAGCACGGTTCAGCATGCTGCAGCAGTCATCAGAAATCAGAACCTTTTCCTGGAGACTTGCATAAGTAACTCCCTGATTTGCTGCCTTATTGGCTATACAACTGTGGGAAAACAATGTTTAAATAACAGCTTTCATCCCTTATTTCCAAATATTGTCAGTGAAAATGGAATGCCGAAAAGCATTTTGAGATCTTCCATGATGAAAGGGGCCACATAAATAATACATTTCTTCAGTATCTGAGAAAAAGAGGATAACAAAAATGTTTCTTCTGGCACTTTGGTCTGTACAGCAATCCTCTAAGTGTGCAGAGTGTGCAGTTGAAAAGTATCTTCTAGAGTGACAATTAGCTAATGAATTATACCATGCAAAACACTTTCAATTCCTTCCTTAAATGTTAATGAAGTCATTCCTCATTATTAGCTAATATTAAAACCCTACTGTTACATGAACATGTAATGAATACTAAAGTATCAGTGAGGAAGTGATATTACATGCTTAAATTTCTTATACAGTATCTGTGTTGCTCCGGGTGCAGGCTATCATGTTCATCTTCTATAAATACCCATTCAAACTTTATCTCTTCTAGAGATGCTTTGTGCACGAGTTGGGGATGACTGAAGGCTTTGCACCTGTTTTTCATTATGTAGCAGGGATTTTGCTTTTGTAAAACTGAAGAGAATATTGCCACTGCCCCAATCAGACTCAAGGAATAACACATCAGGTATACACAGAAAAATTAGACATTAAAAGGATATGTAGCAGTGGTGGCATTGTTTTTGCACGTTGTCACTGAAAGTGAATGACACTAGAGGGACACTATTGAATCAATACAATTCCTACTATCATATATTATGATAGCTGCCATCCAATAAACCAACACCTGTAGTCCCTGCAGACAAATAAACACATAGGAAAAGGGGGTGGGGAAGAAAAAAATGTTCCACAAAGCCTAAAGCTATTCAGAATAACTTAAGGGAACTCCCTATTCAGGGCAAATATTTTGCTTGGAAAAGGTTTTGGTGTCTGTAAACATTATTAGCTAGTATATAAACAAATATATGATGAAATGGGCTTATTTCCCTGATAAAAATCTGTAGCTCCCTTCGGCTAAGGCATGCTGTAATAATTTTGATAAGTTATGTCTCTTTCTCAAGTCATACAGCTTCTATATTTATGCAGACTCCATTCACATCTCTTATCACGCTTTGACTCCATGAGACCTTACAAATAACAGTTACTTAAAATGCAGCAGTCTATTTTTGGTTTTGTGTGGTTTGTTTTTGGGAGTTTTTTATATAAAGTGTTTCACATTATGCCTGACTTTTAGAGTCTGAATATTATCACATGCTCCAATTCTTATATGTATTAACAAAACCTATTCACTTATTTTTGTTTCCCATGCCTGAGCTCAAAAACATGAGCCCAACTCAGTAAAACTGCCATCATCCAACTATTTTAAAACAAGAGAAACACAAAACAAAGAAAGGGTTTATGACTGAATTTCTCTGTAAGGCTACACACTACAGTTAGTTCTTTCCTACATTTAAAGTGCATTTTTGATATCCAACTATCAACTTTTATGTCTCCTGCTAATGGCGCCAATACCTTAATGGCATGCAAACACATTATTGTATTGATCCTACAATGAAAAGGAACCTCATAGGGACACAAGAGATCAGCCCAATTGAAATGCAATTATTAACTGGAAAAAATATGGATAGTGAAAAATATCGGAAAGAAACATTAATATGAAATTATTGTACTACTAAATAGAGTTTCTAAATCCTGCACATCAGAAAAAAAAATCAGCAAGTATAAAAATAGTGTCAAAGAATAAATAAAATATAAAATAGAGTCAATATGTACAGAAAGAGTACATACATGAAGACAACTCTGGTCTTGAGGAAAAAGAATGTGACAGAAAATCGACTCGTGAGAAACTGAAAAGGAAACAATTGTTTAACATTACTCACATCATGTCAATTAAAAAGGCGCCCAATTAAACCATTAGGCAACAAATTTTAAGGGAAAACAAAGAGACTTTCTTCCTTACACTCCACATGCTCTGAATCATGCCAAAGGATACTGTGAACAGAAAACAGATCAAACACATGCAGAGAGGACATGATGTCTCCTGCAATTAAAACGTAATAGTGCAAACATTGCTTTATGCCCACAGAACTCCTAATCAATGCTGAGCACCAAACACTGGGAGACTGTATCAAAAGATGATTACTCCACCTAATTTAGTCATTACTTCTCTAAGCATCCTTTACTGGAACTTTGCCAGCCATCTTACTTTAATAGCAGACTTGCATTCTAACAAGCTACACTATAATATACCAGAGTATTTTTTTAACTGAACAAGAAAAGGTTTTTGCCCATCCTATAGAATTGGAACTGGCATGTGACAGTCCCTGTTCTAGCATGAACAACTATTTCTTTAATTTATTAGCAATCTGAACCAAATCAATGCTATCTGTCATGTACCACAGGAGAAAAGTTTTCATATCTATTTCATTTTAAAAATCACAAAAATCCAGAGCTACTCATACTACTAGTTATGAGGAGTTTTGTCTAAACTTGAATGAAACATCTTTTGTTCTTGTTTTTGTTATATATTTTTTTTCAGTGTATAATAGTGCTGTCTTGGAATTCACTAGCAGCATACAGCTATCAAGAACTTTCTGTGCCTCAAGCGAGCACCTTAGGAAGACCGAAGGCAGCGGAGTCTGTTTAGGCCTGATTTTATTTTCAAATTTATATCTCAGCAAAATGACCCTTAACAATCATGAATTTTTCTGGGTCTACATGAAGATAGATGATTTCAAAGGAAAATACATTTTTAACTTCCACTTTGACTGGGTTAGACAAAAAAAAAAAAATCCAAGACAAATGCAGAGAGCTGCAGATCAGAAATATTAGGCAGAGCTCTAGAAATTCTTTGAAAGTAAAACTGAGAATTCAAGTGACTCATGAGATTGAACTCTCATGAACTCATGAGAGAAAACAGGAACTGATGGAAAATATATGTACCTAAACTTAAATCAGGGAGTTTAGAAATGACTTTTTTATGACAAAAAGATACATATATATTAGGCAACAGTCGTGGTCAAGGTTAAAGTTCTGCAGTTATTTACTTTCCCTTGTTTTGAAGTGTCAAAGTGCTGTTGAGTTTGGCCTGAAGGAATTCACTTGAGCTGAGCGCAGCTCTTGGGTTAACTAGCTATCCAAAAGGCGGCAGGTATTTCCACAGAACACCTTGTGAACGATTCAATGACTGCTCACTTGATGAGCATCACAGCTTGACTGTTCTGTGGAGTTTACCTCTCTCCTACATACTAATGACCGACAAGCTAAGATGCTGAACAGGAATCAATTTAAGGCTGCTGCTGAAGTAATAATATCTTTACCAACATGATCCACAGTATTTTAAGTGAGGTTTCACATGTACTATAAACAGTATCATGGAAGGACCATTAATAAGCATCTGTGCTATTTTAAAACAACAGGTGGTGAGATCGTTTCACCAAAGTTATGTGCTCACCATATGTGTGAGTGGAAATACTGTAGGAGGTAGAAGGCAAATGAGTGAATAGTTAGCAAATATATATATTATATAATATATATAATTATATGGATATATTAATATCTATATGATCTCATTAAAGCTGCAGCACATTTCATGGGCAAGCTAATAGCTGCCAAGATAACTTCAATATACCTTTGAATCTTTTGGAATAGTTGCTAGAACAAAAATGTGACAAAAAGAAGCAGTCAGAATAAGAGAAACTAAGAATGTACGTTGGCATTAAACCTATTTGCCTATCACATCTGATGAATCATTGGGACATGAGTGCAGAAAGGGATATAGAACTGTGCAGATACCAGGCAGTTGCCACAAAGGCAGGTTAAATTCCCCATGAGTCCTGTAAAGCCAAGAACCGAAATGCAGGCAATTTTTAAATTGATTTTAATAAAGGTTAAAAAATAAATTAAATTCTGTGAGAGAGAACTACACCCCAGCCTGACATGAAAATTCTTCTACTGGAGCTCTTCCTCATAGTTCATGCTTTATACTTGGTTCAGCCAGGGAAGAAGAGCAGAGATATCCTGGAATCACTTTACAATCACAGCAATATGAACAGCTCAGAAATGCAGCATGTCTTCAGTATTTTAGGGAAGACAAAATCCACTATTGTATCTTATTGCTTCTATCATAAGAATGAAGGAAAAAGAAAAGAAATTTTTGATCTGGCATTTGGCTGAACATTTGCACCAACTGTCCTATAAAAGTCCATTTTGTGTTATTTTCTCCTCTGATATGATTGTATCTTAAGACTGGGATATATACTGGAAGCATACAGTTCTTACACAATCAGATCCTTTCTTTTATAATGTTGTCTTAATAAAGTAATTTTCTACGAGTAGACAATACGGAGGCTTTCTCAAAGCGGACTCTTGATGCATCATGAAAGCAACACATATAAATAGATCCATGTTTGTGCTGCTGTTTACATGCATTCCCCTTCAAGGGAAAGGCTTCAAGCGGCTTTCTTTTGCAGGAAGCAAGCATGAACTCTGCATTTCTATCTCCATATTACATATTAAACTCAGGGGCTCCTCATCTGGGTTGTGAAGTGCTGAATTACTTGACTGTGTCAAATTCAAAATAAGATTATCAATACCTATCTTGTTGCCACCACTAATATATTATAAATGGATAAAACTCTTAGTTCTCCTTAATGATTGCTACCTTGGCAGTTGACTGGGCACTCACATAAAGATTGACAGTCCAACATGAAATCCATTTGCATAGTAGGAGACAAAGTTTCAGTTTGTGCCTGGCATTTATTTCTCAGAAATATTTTTTTTTCTCTCCCAAAAACAGGAGCTATTGCATGTAAAGGACATGCATTTGGAAAGTGCGAATGCATTTCTTCTTCTTCAAAAAAAATGGTGTTACTACTGTTGAAATATTCTTGATTGTTTGCACATGCTGAAGTACATAGTTTTAAGTCCATTATGTAATATCTGCTCCCTTTTACCCTGCTCAAGTCTTTTAAAATTGAATTCTTGAATTGGAAAAAAATAATCCAACTAAAAGCCTAGCAACAACATAAATTAAAAATGACCTGCTTGCTTTGAGATATGGTTATTTCAGTTAGTTCAAACAGCACTTGCTAACATAATATTTTTAATTCTCATAATAATAGAAAATATATTTAACTGAAGTGTTTAATCTCAGCCCCTGGAAAGGACTACAAGTGAAATAAAACCTGTATAACTCCAAGTGCATTCAAGGTCACTGGGTTTTCCAGTTTGTTCTACTGAGGAAACAAGCCCTTCGCAAACATACCCATCTGGTCCCCACTAATAACACTGGGTGAATGAACCTGCTGGTTCAAAGGCTGACAGCAGCCTAGAAACCTCAAAAATAATTAAGCTCTTACAAATCTGAAGAACAAACCCAGATGAAGTATTCCAAAATAGAAGAACCTCTGAGGAAAAGACAACGAAATCTCAGCTGCTCCCCAGTCTGTCTGCCACCAACCAGCTGGCCAACTAGGCTGTTCTTCCAAGTCAGTGATGATGTTGCCCCAGATCAACCACAATAAAGATGCTTTCCTTTGGTTGGCAGAAGTATGGAAGTAACAGTAACAGAAGGAGCAAGAAGAGTTCTGGGAAAGAAATCTGTAGGAAGCGGATTCACATCAGTTACACCATGGAACTAAACTCACATTGATAATTAGATACACTTTCTTCTGTGGACACATGCGCATTACACCATTTGCCGTTAGAGCACACAAGAAAAAAACAAAAGCAGTTCAAGTTTGCAGTGGGGTTCTTGGTCAACCACTACTTTATCTCTGCTACCATATTATTTAAAAAAAAATATTAATTAAGAGTCTTGAAATACTAGGTTTGCCAGGAAGCAGGAAGAGGTAAATTGGCTGTGATAACAGTATCAACATTAGTGAGTACTCATACTACCCCGTGCTTGCAACAACTGATGGGAGGCCATTACTTGATTTCATCACTCTGGTGAAGAACTTGACTATAGATAGAATGGGTGGGCTAATATGTGAAGCATCTGAACTCAGCTACACGGTTTCTTTTTCCAACCAAATGCAACTAGAGAACAAATCAGCCAATCATTGCAAACATTGCAACTCTGAAACTGCCTGCATGCTTAATTCTAGCAAGGAAAAACCAATAGAAATGTCGTAACCAATTCTTCAAAGTTTTTACAGGAACAAAATAAATGTATGGTAGATGAATGACACAGGTTTCACAAAATATTGTTTTTTCTAGTGTGAAACACATACATTGCATGTGCCATGACATGCTTAAAGCAACAAGCCTATACAGGATCACAGTTAAAGACTGTGCCTCAGAGAAAAGATCTCTCTGTTGGACTGATTTCTGACTCTGCCATTCATCACTCGCTCTTTGTTTCAACCTTGTGAAGCCTCAGTTGTTTTTTAATACACATTTTCTGTCTCTGTAGCTGTCATCTGCCTTCTGCATACCCAGCAACAGTACTGACTGTATTTAAGTATCTTCCCGGAAATAATGACAATAAATAAAGCAACTCCCTGTTACCTCCCTAAGTATTGTGCCACTCTAGCACCATGACCAGAGGCTTCAGCCCCATCCAAGAATCCCGCAGCTGTCTGAGCTTCTCTGTGAACACTAAGGTAACAGGATCCTTGAAGATGAACATACAGGTAAGTAGACATTGAACAAAATAACCTTCAGCTTCCAGTATCCTGCTTTCTTTTTCATTAGGAAGAGATTAATTCCTAATTCTTTACTTCTCAGAGACACAGGCATTGCTTCCATTTCCAAACCACACAGAGCCATTAACCACTACATAGGCAAACAGTGCTTATTCTAACGAGCTGCCTCTGCACGCCAGCCTCCCGTAATGCCATATCTGCTTTAGGGCAAGTTTTCTTTTTTAAAGCAGAACAAATTTTAAAAATAAAACCAAACCAATCAGCAGCACAAAACCCCCCCCAACAACAACAAAACCAACTCAACAAAAACCACCAGTGTATCAGGCACAGAAATAGGTCAGGCAGATTTCTTCCCTTCTTCTCAATTCCAAAACACCATTCTTTTGATATTAAGACCTATGTACGTACCACAATGTGCAGTGTTAACAGCCAAGCTACAATATGCATACATTCTTGCTTTTTCCACTTCTACAGGTGATATGATGGAACAGCAACTCACTAATTCTTCCATTAACAAACAAATGCATTTGAATTTTGCTGCTATTTTGTTTGCCGCAAACCTTAGGCTAGATGATAAAACGAATGGAAGGGGGAAAAAAACCCACGCAAGACTCCGAAAAAGATGACAAAATCCATTTTGGTGTAAGGGTCGGTTCCCCAACTTCCACACTCTTTAATTTCCTGGGAAGCGACTCCAAATCCAGGAATGTGTAAGAGGTGACATCTTTTTTTGCTTCTGCTCCCCTTCTGCCCTAAGATGTCTTCCCCGTGACTCGAGGAAGGCGCCTCGGCCCGGGAGGGAGCGCGGGGCGCAGTCCCGCACCTGTCGCAGCCCTGCCGTGCTGTGCTGCGCCACTGACAGGGTGTCCCGACACGGGCACCAAGAGCGGCCGAGCGGGGGCTGGCACCGGGCCACCGCACATCCTGGTCGCGGAAGATAAAACGCACCACCGTGGCGCTTCAGAGAGGGCATCCTTGCCGCTTTTGGAGGGAACGGCGGCAGAAGGGAGGAGAGGGAAAGAGAGGGAAGCTACGAGTGCCAGCAGGCTGCAGGCGCTGCCCGGGCTGGGCGGCCAGCAGAGCCGGAGCGGGGCTCGCACCGGCAGCGCCGCGTTCCTCCGGCCGGGCAGCGCCGCAGCGCTCGCCGCCCGCCCCCGCAGCTCCCGCTCACCTTTCAGCGACCGGCTCAGCGCATCTTCCTCCCTCCCTCCCGCAGCGGCTGCTGGTGGCGGCCCAGAGCCCCCGGGCTCGGCGGGTGCCCGGCGCTGTTCCTCTCTCAGCCGGCAGCAGCTCCCGCTGTCACTTCACCCCCACATCCCGCCGGCGGCGGCGGCAGCTGCTGCTCCTAAATTCACGGCGCTCCGGCGGCATGAAGTCATCCTCCCCGCCCCCTCCGCGGGCCGCCGCACTCCGCTCCCGCCGCGGAGGGGGAGACGGCCCCGCCGCCCGGCACCCCGAGCGCCGCGGGGCCCTGGCGCTCCACCCGCGCCGGAGGGCCCGCCGCTGCCGCGGGAACACCCGTGCCCGGCTGCCCGGGAGCCTGCGAGGGGCGGTACCGTCTCCCGGGTGCGGTGGCGGTCCGGGGGTCCCTCCCCAGGCACGGCGGCGGGATGGGCCGCTCCGCCCCTGCCGGCCGTGCCCTCCCGGGAGTCCCCTCCGCGGGCAGCGCTGCGCTCCCGCGCGGCGGACGGGGCTGCGGGCCCGGCCCCGAGCGCTGTGCCCGGCCGTGCCCCGCTGGGCAGCGGGAACGCGGGAGGGCAAGGCCGCTGCTGAGGGGGAGCGTCCCCGGGGAGAGCTGCGTGCCTGGGTCTCGCCGTTTGGAAGAACACGCGCTGTAGTCCGCTGTGTTCGTGTGTGGGCTCCCTGTTCCCGCTCTCACCTCCCGGCCTCAGGGCGCCCAAGCGCTCCTGAGCTCGTGCCCCTAAAAAAGGCAGCGCTCCCTGGGATGCGAGAGAGCTGCTCGGGCAGTGGCTTCTGCTCTGTGCCTGGAAGGGGAGAGCAGAGGACAGGCACTGTGCTATGCTCAAGGTCACCTGGGCATGCTTCCCCTCTACCAAGGGCGACCTGGTATTTCTGAGACCCAGCCGTAGGCAGCGTGTCTATTTTTGTTACTGACAGAGTGCTGTGCGCATACTGAGTGACCGACAGGCTTGTAAAGAAGGCTGGATTCCTATCACAGTTTGCAATCCCATCACCCATCCCGTATGCAGACAAGCACAGCTATGCTGGTACATAGATGACACCAAGCAGTCTAGTTTGGATTAATGATGCATGTCACTGGTGCAAGCCAAATCATTGCAGTCTGAGAGCTCTTCATATCTTATGAGCAAGGCAGAGTTGTGTCTGGTCGAGAGAAGCCATGCTGGATGAGCTCCTGGGAAAAACAAACACAGGAGTTTCCAAGGTGTTGCACCTGCTCAGTTGACCCGGTGGTCAAGTGGTGCCTCAGCAAGGTTTTTGGAACAGACTTATGCTGGAAATGTTGACGAGTTCCATTGTGGCAAGGTCTGTAAACGTAAAAAGCTGCTTCGGTGGCCTTGGGTATAAGTAGGATCATTTACTGTGGTGGTAGAGGAAAACAGTGAAGTCTCATTAAGGTAGAGTTCTTGGTCTCTGAGATGAAATATAAAAGCTCTGAACCCAAGTTCCCTTTTAGAAATTCATTGTGTGTATTTTTATAGTGGTTATGGTGCAGCTTTTCACCTGTGCAGTTCTGCAGTTGCTCTATTTTGGGCTGCTCCTGTTTACTCCCTGCCTTGAACCTCTTCTGTTGATTGGCATTGCAGACCTGAATGTGCAGCACCGGCAGCATCTCAGCAGTGATATTTAACCTCAGCTACAGAGTGGTAGGTTCCGTGATTGCAGGCTCACCTCCACATGCACAGAGGAGTTTAGGGGCGCTTGGGCAGGTGGGCAAAGGGAGCCCATGCCCAGCCCCTCCCAGGGAAGGCTCAGTTTCCATGGAGGTGGGGGACACACCCAGCAGTCAACCAAAAATCTCTGTGTGGGTGTTACTGCCCAGGGCTGCACGAGGCATTATGGGATGGATAATAGAGCTTTTGGGGGTTAAGACTTACGAGATGTTTAGGGCAAGAACCAAAGACAAGGAAGGTGATATGGGAAGTGATATGGGAATGAGCAAGTGTGAGAAAACAGTGGGATGAGGAGGTAAATAGGGCTAGTCTGCTGTAAACAAACTGCTGGTCACTTTGCTTGTCTGGCTATGCCCTGCACCTGATCAGACCAGTCTCCTAGACTAGCCTCTATTTCTAAATCTTACTGTGTGAGAGGTCTCCCTGTGCTATATGTGTGTCTTTGCATGGGTGTAAGTGCCAGCAGCAAGAGTCACACCTCAGGTTACAGGGACTCATGCCAGAGAGGAGGACAGGATTTCACCTTTCATGCCATTTGTGTTTGACTGTTTGTGTCTATGTTGATCTGTGTGGTTAGCCTTGTGCTTATTTATATATATATATATATATATTTGTGTGTACATACTTTCTGTGTGTGCATGCCTGTTAGGAATATGTGTTCAGACTTGCTAGTGACTAGGCCTAGGAAAACGTTGCTATGGCAGCCTCTCTTCTATTGGGCTGTACGGTTCAGCAACTCGTAGCACAATTTACTAAATGATTAGCATACTAGAAAATCCTAGATCTGTGCAAAATCAGCAGTTATTATTATTTAATTTTTATAATTTCTTTGGTAGCAGTAAATTCCAGAGTCAAGAGAGGTAAATGCTCTTGGCCCAAGGGCTTTAATTAGTATTATTCAATATGCATGATTGAAAAAACAAGGCAATGAATGAGATACCCATAGGATTTTATTTCAGTAGAAAAAACATATAGATATTCATCATTTAGCAGCATTCAAAAAGCCTGTTTTACTCAGAGGATATAATCTTTGATTTAGCAGTCATGGGTTCAATAAGTTTAAAATTAATGTCAATATAAATTGATTGAAATCTAAGCATTTCAGCTTTAAAATGTATGCTGTAAGGAAAATAAAAGAAAATAGTGAGATCTCTTGAATATCTGAATATGGGGAAATTAAGTGAGAACGTTTTATAAGGAAGACTTTGCTTATTTGCAAAGGGAGTGACTTAAAACAAGATAACAGAAGTAGTAGGAGGAGAAAGGAGGAGAAAGTTGTGTCTTAGAGGTTAAAAACAGCAAGGATGAGGTGAGATTTTCCAACACTAAATTGGATTGTTGAAATAAATAATAAACAACAAACAAACAAAACAACAGCACTAACAGCAAAAGGTGTGCACCATTTGTAAAAATATAAAGAAATGTAAAGAAATCCTGAAATGAAGAAGTTGAGCTCTTTTTTTTTCAGTGAAACAGGGGTGAAAAATCAAGGGTCTCTTACTTAAACTGAGTACTGGCTTTCCTGATAATTGCTGACTGGAGTAAAAGGTAAAGAAAAACAATGAAGGAGAATAAATGAATGTATACAAATTGATGTTAGTGTTTTCACAG
Organism: Catharus ustulatus; assembly: GCF_009819885.2. Lineage (NCBI taxonomy): Eukaryota > Metazoa > Chordata > Aves > Passeriformes > Turdidae > Catharus > Catharus ustulatus. Next base: position 130,397,880 of record NC_046221.1, on the reverse strand, counting down.
GGAAATTAGAATCAAGAGTGTGTTCAAGTCAGAAGAGTAAAGCTCCATCTATATTTGTGAAGTTGGAGATGCTGCCCCATTCCTGGAGATTGTCAGGCATTATTTATGAAATGAAAAGAGACCTAAGAATTTACAGTTACGTGGTCTAGTTGATGATAGCATGCAACACCAATGCCAGTAGTACAATAACATAAAAAGAGAGGGACCACTGCACACAGGCTTCTTTAAAGTTTATACTCCTGAAACTAGAGAAAATTGGTTGTACTGAATGTAAAAAAGGACTCTGATCTGCCATCCTCTTTTTTTTCTGTCTAAATAGCCTACTTCTTATGGACCTGCTTATTTGGCAATTATTTATGGTAAGTTATTTTCACGTCTTCCAAAATTCAGAGTCTTTGGGAGTCTCTGCAGTGCAAGCCAATGTCCTGTTTCCTGAAGAGCAATAGATAATGCTGTTCTAACCAGTTTATTTGTCAGATTGCCATAAGCTTTTTTTTTTCCTTTTAATATTAAACTGAGCACTAATGTACAATTTAATAACAGTGGTTTTCTGGATATCCTCAGACTGCATTTAAATGAAAGCAAGACAATGGATAAACAGTTCTTATGATTTTTTTACCCTTTTTTTAACAAATGTGGGAAAATTTTTACATAAAGGCTCAAAAAAATTACTCAAAAAAAACCAATTGTCACATGTCAACAGCAGTGCAGTTTAAGATAGTGAACATTATTTTATGGTTCCCATGGAGAATATAGTAGAGTACAGTAGAATATAGTAGAGTACAGTAATATTCCTACTGGATATCAAAACAGTCTTATGTTGAAATATAATGAAGGAGTGCACCATAAGAACCCTTAATAAGTTAATATCCAGCTGATCCATCTGGAACTGTTTATTTGAAGTAATTTCAGGTCCCACAAATAAAATTATGCACATAATAAAAATTGCTAAAGACTTTCTACTGAGAAAAGACCATATTTAAAAATCTTGTTATTGCAAGTATTTTTTCTGCAGATATTTTTAAAAATCAGATAGACTGAGCTGTTTTTCCATGACCACTGTTTCACTTCCTTACTCTTCCTTTCTTTCTTTATGCTTTTGTTCCATTATAGCTTTATAAGCTGTTAAACAAAATAGGTAAATTAACACATATTGTTCAGTTGGTTAAGGTGTAATATATATGCCATATATATGCCAAAAACTGACTCAAAAGTATGATGATGAAGAAGAACATTGCAAGATGAACTGCAATGTCAACAATACTCAAACAGACTTCGTTATAACTGAACAATTATCAAGAAAACATTTTTAAAGTAGTGATATATTTCTGCAAACCATTTGGAAGGGAATAATTTTTAAAGTTAATTCTGGTTGATCACTCAACAACTAACAGAAGAATATTAATTGAAAAGCATTCAGTATATTATTTTCTAATCTTCAGCAATAGGAAATTTGAAGTAATATGATCTGGTTGTACTTAGTTTAGAATAACCAAACAAACCCTCTGTGCAGACTGTTTCTCAGTGTCCTCCTCTTGATAGTTGTTAGTTGTTATTTTCACAGACTGAGATACTCAAATTTTCAAGGCAGGGACTGTCAAAGATTCAGATTGTACAACATTGTTAAGCATGAGCAAAATGCATTGATAATAATTTATGACACCTAACAATACTATGAACTTTTGACTTCGATGCACGGGACTCAGCTGAACACTAAGTTGCAAGTTATTTCAGCTGAAAGTAATTGTAGTTGGGTGTGCACAGGGGCAGAGGGTGGCCCTTATCCTCCGTCATGTCAGTAGGAACAGATATGTTGTTCTTTCTTTTCTCCTGGGGCTTCCAGCATGGTCTTACTACAAAGGAGTCTGACTTTCTTAATTCTTTAAGTTGAAACCTGCTTGGGTTTTCTCATTTTCCACTGTCAGCTTCATTGCTGTTTTCTAAAGTTAGTCGGAATAATAGTCCCATCATAACATTTTTTATGCTTAAAAATACATTACTACAATTGTAATATAAAGCATCCTTCCAAGTGGGAAAAATAACTTGTGACAATATAATGTTGCTATAATGCATATGCCATAAGGGGAGAAATTAAGGTTTAAGCAATTTCAATTCTGGCATTAACTACAATATTTTCTGAGTTATTGACCTGTCAGCCTCCATTTTCTCACATTTTTCAATGTAGTATGGGAAATCTGTTATTTTTGAAAGAAAAGAAAGTACTGTCATGACAATTCTGCTGCCTATGTAGGTTTTCAGTGTGTTTACTTATGTGAATGGATTTCTAGTGACCTGGTGTAAAGTTGTCCCTGCCCATGGCAGGGAGTTTGGATTACGTGATCTATAAAGGGCCATTCCAAACCAAGCAATTCTATGATATTAAAGTGAGATGTAGTACTTTACCTTTTGCTTCCATTACTGTTTGTCAACAGCACAAAAACAAAAATGGGAGAATCCTGATATTTGTTGTTCATACCCTCTTCTAGCTCTGTCTTTGCATCCTACTGAATCTTCAACCTAATTCCCATCTACAGGTTTCTTATACCAGCCTATTTATTTGACTGCCTTTAATACAAATTTTAAGTTCTGTAAAGTTTTAATCCTGATTTCAGATTTCTTATCTTACACCTGTTTGGTTTAGTGGAGGAACCCATTTAAGATGAGTTAGTGAGTCCGGGTGCTTGTTGTTATGTAAAAGCCTTTGAAAAGAGATTTGTCCAAAAGATTGTCTTCTCTTAGTTTACTATGCAACAGGGAGCCTCTTGCAACATATATCTTTAATTTAAAAAAATAAAAATAAGAAAAATATTGCTAACAAAATTTGCAGTGCATAACAAGGAAGAGACAAGCAAAGCCTGTGAGAGCTGCCAAAACTCGGTGCCTGTACAGATGCAGAAAATTTGACAGCAAAAATGTGTCACAGTGTTTTTGTATATCTTTGTTTATTATTCTCTGCCAAAACAATAAAAAAAAGCCGATAAACATGTGAATACTCTCCATCTGACCAGAGAGAATACATATTTCCCTAATTCCAGATCTAGCACAACCCATTTCTCAGTAATGTCTCAACACCCCTAAAACGTTGCCTAAAGTAATTTCTAAAACTGAAGATTATCTGTTTTTGTTTTGTTTAATAGGTTTGCTTCCCATTTCCCTTCCTGTATCCCTTTCTGTTTAAAATTCTTGGGCAAAAAATTTCAGTTCAGAAATAAATTAAAACCTCAACAATTTTGGATGGTAACTAATCTCAGTTTTCTAAATAAAAGAAGCTTGTGGGTTGCTTCTAGTTTTTTAAATGTTGGCGAGTAGGTGGCATTTAAACATATCCAGTTCTCTTGGTTTTCAAGGCATTTACAGTTCTTGGTTGTTGCTTTGGGTACCATCTTTTGAAACTTGAGTAGGTCCCTCCTCCTGCTTTTCTTGTACAAGTGTAATTCTTCCTGACTTTAGTACAGTCAGGACAGAATTGGACATTTGGAGTTCAAGTTGATTGATAGTCCTCATTAGGAATATATTTTATCAGTTAAGACAGCTGCCTGTTTCCTGAGAAATCTTTTCTTAGATTACAGGTATGTATATTTTGTGATTTTTTTTTTCTTCCCTACAGACTAAAAAGAAGAAAACTCATTATTAATTGCCATGCCAAAAGCTGTTTGTGGTTTTGCTAAAGCAGTCAGGGTGTTAGGGCTTTCTGCTTAAAAATAATAATTTCCCAAACCAAGTACTGTAGTGATTTTGTATCAATGCTAGTGAATATTCTTTTCCAAAACATAATTGTATAAAAACTAGTTGACTAGTAATTTGTTTTGGTTTAATTTTGTTTTTTCGTTTCTGAGTGTATATTAGAAAATTCTGTAACTGCTACTTGTGCCTGCCCACTCACAGGCTTGATGCCTATATGGGAATCCCACTTTCAAATCACTCTTCTGTTATGATTGTAGATTTCTTTGAGTCTGTTTGTGTTCCTAGAGCAAACTGTGTCAGACATGAAACAGAAGATTGGAGATTACTTTCTCAACAATAGGATAGTGGGATATTATTTTGTGTTATGAGGGGGAAAAACAGATGCTGGAAAAGTAGAACATTTCAGCAAGAGCTGCATGGAAGGTACAGCTGTCACAAAATTCTTCTGCAAGGACATTTTTTTCCAGTCAAGAAAGAAAGGATTTCCAAGGAACAATTTGTAAGAGATGTAGGAGGTGTTTTAATGAGCCCAGATATTATTATTGTGATAAACAGGGGAATAAAATGGTACTATCAGTGGAACATTGACATTTTATAATGTGTGGAATTTCATTGTACTTGTAGAGCTATGAACACTCAGACAGATAAAATTATATGAAATGAACCTTGGATGCACAGGCAATATCTTCCAGAGGTGATATCAAATTGCATGACAGTGGAGCAGGAGAGCATGCTCCATCTGAGAAGTGCTGCTGGACAGTGTATGCCAGCTATCTCAAGCAATAAAAGATTAATTAAGTGGATAAGTAGCTGACTAGCACAGACTTTTAGCTTTCAATTTGTAGGACAAATATGTATTTTTTTCTATGCTGACCTCTGATGCTGATGCCCAAAGTTACAGTTTTATTCACTTCAGTTTTATGAGCAACAATTTTCATCATCCTTTGCATGTGAAACCACAGATGTAGGAATGCACATAAATGCACGCTGCAATCAAAGTTATGGGATAGAAAGTTCATTGTTGTACTAGTGTTATGACTTTCTACAGTCAGGACACATGGCAAAGAAAAAAAAAAGATACTGCGATAATTCATAAAAACATAAATGAGATTTTTGATTGCATAGCAAAATAGAAAAAAGAAGCCCCAGGCATATTTTAGAATTGTTTTGAAGACAGACCATGGGGCAAATAAAATCTGAAAGGACAACAGAAGGAAGAGTAAGGGCAGAACTCTGAGAAGGCAAAGATGAGGTAAGAAAGCTACTTTGAGGCCACCCTAAAAGAAGTAGGAACGAGACCCAAGGACAATGTTTCACACAAATGAAGGAAGGACAAGACTCCATGGACAAGAAGTTAAAAAATCAGTGAGAAGTAGGAAGTACTCCTGGTTCTCAGATTTTGGTAGGATGGTGGTGGGAAAGAGCAGAAGATTGTTTTTTCTTGCTTTTCCCTTCCTTCCCCCCATAAAAATTCCTGTCCTTGTGTTTCTTAATACAACTACTGCCTGAATCAATAATAATGTTCATTTTTTTAGTTTACTCTAGAATATGAGTTTTCAGGGATTTAGTGGATATATTGCTCTATATTGCAGGGCTTTTCAGCTCAAAGTTGTCCTTAGATGGGGAATAGACTTTCCATTTTTACAGATATTTTATATCAAATGTCTCTATGAGACTTTGGATTATGATCTTCCATTTAATTATTGTAGAAAACATTTTCTGAGTGAAAACTACATCCAAGATGTAACATACCTTTTTAATATGGCCTTGGTGATATTTAATTATGAAATGTCGAAGATTATCAGCCAATGAGACATTAAAGAAAATCCTTTTACAAACAGCTACAGTTAAATTTCTGTGCCTTAAGTGTTTGATGCTGGTTATTTGTGAATGTTCTGCGCAGATAATATCCTTTTTTTTAATTTTGCAGCTATGAGAATCTTCATTAAGCTAGCTGATTACAGTAATTTCACGACTATAAGGCGCACCCTTTTGACTAAAATTTTCCCTCGAACCCAGAAGTGCGCCTTATAGTCCGGTGCGCCTTATCTGATGTACAAAGTTGCGAAATTTGCCAAACGGGAAGTGTGAGCTGTGAGCCGTGGGGGGAGCTGGAAGTGCCATGGCAGCCGGCTGGAGGCGGGCCCGGGGGCCCATGGCTGCCAGGTGAAGGCGGGCCCGGTAGCTCCCGGCACTGCCCCTGCTGGGTGGAGGCGGGCCCGGGGGCCAATGGCTGCCGGGTTGAAGCGGGGCCTCAGCCAGCAAACGCGCGGGGTGAGCTGGGGGCGGAGCCTCAGTGCAAAAAAAAGGGTGCACCTTATAGTTCGGTGTGCCTTATCTGATCTAAAAAGTTGCGAATTTTGCCGACTCCCGGGGGGTGTGCCTTATAGTCCAGTGTGTCTTATGGTCGTGAAATTACTATAATTGTAGTTTTTATCTTAAAAGAGACAAACTTAATAGACTTGTCTATCAACTTGTTTATTCACAGATTTGTCATTATTGCTGCATCTTCACTCAGAGGGAACTCTGCTGGGCAAACTGTGAGATACTGTCTAAAACTCTGAGTAGGCAATGTGAACAGCAAATCTATAGAAACAAAACTAGTGCTTTCATTCCCCGGTATGCAATAAAGTTCTCAAAGGAAGGTGGGACCCCACAATGTTTTGGATATTGTAGGGTACACACAATAATAAAAATGACATCCATGTCACCTAGATTCTGCCTTGCCTTGGTTCTCTGTATTTGAATTTTGCTCAAGTCCAAGTTGGAGTGGCTCTCCAGAAAATAGTTACAGTAATTTCACAAATACAAGCCGCAGCAATTTGACAAAAATTTTGGTGGAAACCCAGAAGTGCGGCTAAGAGTCGGGGGCGGCTAATATGTGAATAATTTTCTGACATTTACAACCCCAGACGTGCCAGCCAGAGTGCCGAGCTAAGCACCTGCCAGTAAAAGCCGGCATTTCGCAATTGTTACAGTGTTACTGTTTTGCCCTGGCTCCCTGCAGGCAGCACGGGGGGCGGGGAGAGAGGCGGGAGAGCTCTCTTCTTCCCTCCTCTACCGCAGCCCAGGGGAGGAGAGGGGGGGGGGCCGCGCCGCCATTGCCGCGGCCCAGGGAGCCGACGGGGGCCCTGCGCCGCCATTGCCGCGGCTCGGGGAGGAGGCGGGGTGCTTTGTCCGCGCCCGCCGCTGGCGCCACGGGCACGGGAAAGCTCCGTCCCCACCCGCCGCCGCTGCCGTAGGAGCAGGGGAAGCTCCGTCCCTGCCTGCCACCGCGGGGCAGCGCCAACCCGGGGCGACCGAGCCCAGTGGCAGCGGCGGCCGGCCCCGAGCGGCAGCACCGGGCTGGGCCACCTGGCCCCGTCAGCAGCCCCTAGCGGGCCGAGCCTGCACAGCCTTAGCTCAGCCAGTAAACCCCGCCCTCCCGCGGTTCTGTTACTAATTGCACGCGGGTCCTCGCTGCGAACGACAGAGCGGCTTATATTCGTGTGCGGCTTATCTATGGACAAAAACCGAAATATTTGCCAACACCCAGAGATGCGGCTTATACTCAGTGCGGCTTGTATTCGTGAATTTACTGTACTCTCTTTGACTGTCCTTAAAATTCCTTGTATATCTAAAATTAGGATATGGATATACTGAGGAAAACCCCTTTCTGAGCATAGAAATCCTTGCCTTTTGCCTAAGCCCTATGCAGTCTACTGTTTGTGCCTGCTTGCTTAAGCCCTAGAGTAATTCTGCCTTACAGCCTGGAGAGCAGTTAACTGGTGCTGACAGCGCTGGCGTCACTAAAAAGTGTGGCATGGTACTCAGCTCATGCAGCTCTACAAAGGGATTAGTGTATCCATGGTGGATATAGGGGCATATATCTCAGATATTTTATGATCTGAATCATTAATTCACGAAGGAGTAGGAGAAACAGAAAAAGAATCTTTCTGCTTTACAGATGGAGAAATGGAACACATTAAAATTGGAGCAAGGTTTGGAATCTGCTGAAAAGGTCTGCTTCAGCTTGCTGTTCTGGGTAGGTATGATGTCTGCATGTGAATTTAAAGCTTTTCCTAATGTTTCCTCAAAGCTTCACCGAACACAAAATAATGACAGTGCCAAAATTTATCCATGTGTGCCTGTCCCTGTCAGGCTGCTATTGACTTTTCATTATTCCAGTTCTAAATTGAATGCAGCCTCAGGGAAGGAAATATTTATGTAAGAGGTTGACAGTGAAAGAATCTCAGTCCTAGTCCTGCACATGAAAAACTGGCCTTGGAACCAGCATGTCTTCAGCTATTAAAATGTAGCCATTCTTCCCCTTCAGGAGATGTTTTTCCCTGCAAGCTACCAGGGAGCTTTATGGTCTTTTTCCTTAGTCACAGAGTAACTTTGGATGAGGAAACTAAAACTTAGTAAGTAAAAGAAGTCTTGATAGAATTAATGTTATACAGTATTTGTGTGCTGGTATAGGTGAAAAATTTGTAAAGCATATTTGTGTAGGGAGCATTCCCTGACAAAGTTATTTCTCCTATGTTGCTGGATTTCTCTTCTTCCACTTCTCTGTTTATTTACTATTTGGAGAAATAGTTTTTTGAGAAGGGTGTTTATACTGATTTTATGGGGAATACTTTGCATCTTTCGATTATGCATTAACATGTAATAAAGAGATTCAGAGGACTAGTATTTTTTAGGCTATACTGCATTCATTTATCATGTGTCGTTTTTAATAAGTATAATTTCATTGATGTCTGATACCTCCAATTATGTTGATTTGAAGCAGCACAACATTTGAGACCGCTCAAATGCTTCTAGAATAGGTAGCTGCTTGGATGTGGCTATTCAAATCTACATTATGGGAAAGAACAGCATGGAAGAATTAATGTTTAATTACAAAGGTTACTGAAAATCATCCAGCTGACTGTTGAAATTCAGCTTGTGCACTTAATCACACAAAAGCTAAGTTCATCACTTATTCAGCATTCTTTGTGTCTAACAATGCCATGGGAAAACAAAGGCATGTTTTTTCTCCTAGAATGGACTGGGCAACTCTGTTTCTTGCCTCCCTTGTTTGATTTACAATATATGTATTGTCTGGACACTTTGCATGAATATTTTTCGCAGTGGATGCCTTGTCTGTCTTGGAACTCTCTAGATCCAGTGCTTTAATATTCTGAAGCTTTTATATGCATTGAAATCTATATTTTATTGGCAACCTTCTTATCTAAACCTCAGGAGAGGCAGCAAAATAATTGTAAAAATCAGACCTTGTTGTCTCCGAGAAACATGCACTATAAATTCACACACATATATATATAACACACACACATATATATATGTATATATATATAATGCAGGGTATTAATTTTTTGGGTTAAGATGTTTTCTTTTTTCCCCTGGGACATCTAGTAAAGTAAGAAAATCTGCATTATCTATCTGTTAAAAAAAAAACCTAACTGTTGCAAACAAAGTATCAAGAGAAGTCATAATTATGGGGATAACTAAAAATTTTTTGTTAATGACCATTTGATAAACAAATGGTAATTAATTGATAATTGAATGAAAAATGGTGATAAAGAAATAGCTTAATGTTAATTAAACCATAATGTTAAATTGATTAGAATTATTTAAATGCTCATTAAAATGATAGTTTAGATGGTGATTAGACATTGATTTAGACAACAATTTAGACAGTAGTCAAACATTGCTACTTATCACACTTCTTAAGCTACTGCTGGATATATGTAGCATACTTTATATTTTAGGCCTACTGTGAAGTATTACTTACCTTGTTTTAGGTATCACGTGCTGGGACCTTGAGCAGTGGCTGTGCTCATGGAAGGTTGAGGTGGCTGCTGTGCAACCAGCAATGCTGCAGAATGCAGTGGGTTTGGGTGGGCCACGTGTTTTTAGAGTGCAAAGTGATCAATTCTCAGGCAGCCCCTTCCCTGGGCGTAGACACAACTACAGCAGTTTTAGTTCTGTCCAGCCCCAGCTCGGACTCCTGGTGAGACATGGGCTGGACTCTTTTTTTCCTGACAAGATGCAGCCCGGCACAGAAGTCACAACCTGCCCAGCAGGGCAGGTTCCAGCCCAGGCCCACCAGTTGCTGGTGCTTGAACCATGGTGCTCTTTACTGCTTCACAGCAGCCTGTCCTTTAGAGAGCACAATGAGAAACAGCAGCAAAGAGAATGAGGAAATGTGGGATCTTCTTCTCTGGAGTTATTAAAATCTGCCTGGTAGCAATCCTGCTTCAGGTGACTGTGCTTTAACAGGGAATGTAACCAGACAACCTCCAGAGCTCTCTTTCAGCCCTAGCCATTCTGTGATTCTGTAATGCTCTGAGTTTTTACTCTTCTAGAATTGCCTATTGTGAGCAAAGCAAAACATTGGTTTCTTCTTCCTTTTACATTTTCAGTAAGTTGAAAAACTGGAATGGCATACATCAATTGAAAGATTGTATAAAAGCAAGATAAAGAATACAGCTGACCTAACAATGCAAGAATGCTGGGGGTTTTATAAAAGATTGAGTTATGACTTGTCCTAGGTCTCAAACACAAAGAACTAATTTTTATCAAAGTCATTTAAATTTGCCAAGCAAAGTAAATTTGTCAACCCACATGAAAACTTACTGAACAAAGTTAAATTCTTGGTAGCATGAGTGTGAGACAATACCAAAAAGAAGAAAACCAAAAAACCCCCATAACAAACCCCAAGCCAATTTCCAGTTCAGAAAATAGAATCTGCAACAAAAAGAAACAAAGGTCAAATTTGGAATCTATGAAAACTCTGTTGCCAAAATCACACCAGTCAATGTGAGATCATCCAATGCTGATGTCTGTAATATGGTAGTGTAACTACAAAGGATCGCTCTAACTGCAGGTGTCAGTAGAATATATATGTGTATACCATACACAAAAGAGACTCCTCCAGCTCAGAAGAGACCATGGAAACAATAGCATCAGTACAGCAAAATTTTGAGTTATTCCTAGTCAACTATGGATGAATATATTTGCAAACTATACTTACCAGTTATATATCTTGCACTGTGCTTAATAATCCTTAATCTGTTGATAAAATTCAGTTTTGTCTTTCTTTGTCTATATGCATGTGGTATTTTGTAATATATACCATGTGAAAGTTATTGAAAACACAGCCAAGCTTCATTAATGTGGAAAAGTGTCCTTAGTGGTTAGCTTGCAAATATACCAAGTAAAAACGTACAAACGTTGTAAAACTAATATGCCCTTGTATTAATTGTTTTCATTTATTAATTAAAAACATTTATTCTTTTGTGGTGAAACATATCCTCATATACTGCTTTTACTATTATGTTTCTGGTCCTTATGTCTGTGTGTCTGTAACAGGAAGTGAGAAACATTCAGTTGGGCTCTCCAAACCTTGGTTGCTATTTAATCATAATTTTTACAAAGAGATTTATCATGAGTAATGTAGCTGACTTACTGTGAAAATGCTATTTGCACAGGGTGTAGCTGATGGAATTCACCTTACACTCCAGTTCTTGCTCTCAGGAACTGAGTTTTTTAATGCAGAAACTAATGGATTGATGTGGTAGTCTGCAGCCTTAAGTATTCAAAAAAGGAGTGTTAAAATGGAAGAATTAGAATATACCCAAGATAATGTCGGAAACAAGAAAAAATGCCTATTTGTACGTAAACCCAAAAGCATGGTCTAAGCCGATATTTACATTTTAGTCTCTTTTTATTATCAGCAATTTTGTTGAAAAGTGCAAGCCTGGACACTCCTTCACTGTTATAGGAAAGTGTGTGAGATTATGCTTTTGTATCTTTTTCAAAGATTGAGAAATGTAATATTCATAGTATGTCTGTTGTGACATCAAATGAGCTGTAATATCAAAGCAGTTCTTGAAGGTCTATGCATATGCCAAAAAACTAAGGCAAAATCTGCAGCTGACAGTGATGGCACCCTGGAAAAATTGACCTAAAATTGGGTGTTTTGTATTGACTGACAGGAGCAATGAACGTGTTTGTGGTAAAATTGGTTAAAGGCCGGACTTGATGATATTTTCCAACATAAATAATTATGTGAGAATTCTCTTCATTATTGCATATAACTAAGTGGGCTGGTGGATGATGATATGAAAGAAGGAAAAAAGTTTAAATTCAGATTCCTGCTCTATAAGTAACTTTGCTAAGTTGCAATATCACGGGAACAATGTGTCATTGACTAATTCATTCTTCATGGAACACTGAACACCTGTGTCTGCATTGTAAGGAATTGCTGTCAGAGCTACTGGGATCTTGCAGAGGTCTCAGGGAATCTTCCAGAAAGATGGGGTAAAAGCACAGAGATATAAGGAAAATTGAAGAATATGAAGATAATGTTTAAAAAGTTCATTATGGAAAAAACTACCATTTTTTCCCAGAGTATTAAGACCTTTTCTCTCACACCTATTGTTTTCTTGCTCTTATATATACAATTCAGCATGTCTCAAATTGCTATTTAAATGGTTTCCAGTTTTAATGTATTTCAAAACATCACTCCCAAAAAATATTTAGTATATAAATTTATAGTTGAAATCAATTTGACATTCAACCTGAACAGAATGAATATTTAGCAAGATTCTGCAGTCTTTCCAAGGTTGTTTACTTGAGAAAATCTGATATAAATCTAGAAAAATTACTAATTTCCTAATTTTCATACTCTGTTGCCTCTCTGTTCCTTATGCAAACAATCTATAGTATCTTCTGACAGACTCTAACCTTATAATGATTGTAGTAGTTTTGTGGGAAGTAAAATGGTTGCTTTAATGGTTACTAGAGTATGGGGTTTGGTTTGTATTTTTTTTCTGACATAATAATGTTAAGTTTGAAAGCTATACTGAGCTTAATTAAGTTTGAGACTCTATTGCTAAAATAAATTTATTTATGTTTTGTTGTTGTTTAAATACGTGTTGCTTAAACTATATTAAATTTGTGAAAAAATAATTTGCCATCAACTGTCCTTTGGTGCTTAACTATCACCTGATTATGTCATTAAATAAATGGGAATGGTTCTCAGTCATGGAAAGTTTCTTCCAATCCATCTTCTTCATCTTTAGAGAGACTAAAAATTGCAGTTTCTTCTCTAGGGATAAATTTAATGTTGGAAAGTAGCAAAACATTTTAAGCTGCTTTCAGCTGTGGAGATAAAGGGACGCACATAACTTTTCTAAGTGTCTAAAACTATCAAAATGGCATAGCTCCCATTATCCTGAAATTTTGTAAGTTGAGAAAGAAATATGAAATGTATTACATCACTGGCAGGATCATTTTATGACTTATAGTGCATTTGCTCTGTAGGAAATGGACAATTAGCTAGAAGTGAATATTTGTTTTTATTCTCCATTAATTTGCAGGCAGAATAATATCTCACAAAGCTGATGGCTGCCCCAGGAGAGCCCCAGCCTCTGTATCCAGGCATAAAGTCCATCATCATGACTCATTGGGAGGAGGCCTCCACCTTTCAGACTGAGAGGGGTCAGTGCCTGTGATAGGACACTTAGTGGGATGCAGAGGAAGAGCATCTTGGGATGAGACAGTAGTCATGGGAACCAAAGATGAAAAGGGAGGGATTTGTGAGCTTTGGAGAGGAGCAAGTGTGGAAAATAAGAGGATAAGGGAATGAAAAAGGCTGATAAAATAGAAGTATTTGGGTGGTTGGGGCATTTGTCCAGCTGTGCCCTTTGCCTTATTAGTGCAATCTGAAATTCTGAATTCTTTCTAAAATTGGTGTTTTGATCGACTTTCTATAAGAGGCATGTGGTCTTATTTAGATACTGTAAGCTACATATTTCTTTTAGCAATGTATAATTTGCCCATATTTTCTTGATGTTAGACCATGCATGACTCCACTTCAGAATTGCTGAATCCCATCCAAAAATAACGTAGACTTACATTAGCTAACAACCTAAAGCAATCATACAAAATTTCTTGGATTATCCTGGAGAGGAAGAATGCTTTCAAATTAGTGATGCTAATGTACCTGTTTTACTAAAAACTGTAGTCCCTTTCTATCACAAGACTTGGAGTTAGCTCTGTTTCTCCTAAATAGATGCATGAAAATATACATGCTGCCAGTAACCCAAATACAGTAAGAACTTTTGATTAAGTATTTGATGTCAAAAAGCACCATAACATGGACCAGTTGTATGAAGTTCAACAAAAGCAAGGGCCAGATTCTGCTTCTGGGATGGGGTAACCCTGGGTGTGAGTATAGACTGGGGAATGAGATGCTGGAGAGCAGTGCTGTGCAAAGGCACCTGGGGATCCTGGTCTGTGGCAAGCTGAATCTGAGCCAGCAGTGCCCTGGCAGCCAGGAGGGCCAGCCCTGTCCTGGGGGCATCAGGCACGGCATCACAGCTGGGCAAGGGAGGGGATTGTCCTGCTCTGCTCTGAGATGGGGCAGCTTCACCTCCAGTGCTGGGGACAGTTCTGGGCACCACAGTATAAAAAATACATTAAACTATCTTAGAGTGTCCAAAGACGGGCAATGAGGATGGTGAAGAGCCTTGAGGGGAAGCCATAGGAGGAGTAGCTGGAGTCACTTGGTCTCTTCAGCATGGTGGAGAGAGAGGGAAGACCTCATTGCAGTGTGCAACTTCCACATGTGGGGAAGTGGAGAGGCAGGCACTGATCTCTTCACTCTCTTGACCAGGGGCAGGACCCAAGGGAATGGCCGGAAGTGTCAGGGGAGGTTTAGGTTGGATATTAGTACCATATAGTGCAGGGGGATATACAACAAATACAACACAGATTTTAGTAATATCCCTGCTTTATATTAAATGGAAGTGCCAAGTACAATGTGAATCCTATGAACTTGACAGCACTTTGTAAGATCCCTGAGATCTTTTGAAGAGGAGATATCTTCAGTGTCAGTGTCAATAAATGTGATGATGCCTTCAATCAAGATCTGCTCAACCTTTCAGATCCTTGTGGCACTCACACTGTCATAAGCTTTCTTTTGTTCTTTCAAGAGATTTTCTGAGGACTTTTCTTTCTGATTTTCTTCACTATAGTCTGATTCATATTGTAAAATCTGGTTTCTCTGTAGTAAGAAAAGCATTTGTCTTTTCAGCACAATATTAACATTTTAGTAAAATTTATTACTACTCTTCTTTCAAAAATAGTAGTTTTGCCATCAGTGGAACTGAACTCATGCTTTCTAAGCTACAGTAAGAATCAAAGTTCAGGGCAGTAATTGTCACTGAAATGAAGGAGTCTCTGTCATCCACTGACCTCCTATTGCTGCCTTCTTGTGGGCAAAAGGAGGTGTCAATAAGGCCTTTACAGTAGCTTCAGTATGGAGAAAATGATGGAATCCAACCACTATCCTCACTGGATAAATAAGTTTACATTAATCACAGAGCACAAACAAGGGTTTCATACTCATGATGTGAGGAGGTATGTACAAAGAGAAAACAGTCCATTAATAGCTGCAAAACCTGAGTTTGCTTAAAAAATTACTTTGGCTGTGTTGCAAAACAATGTGTCTTTCTACTAAGAATTAAAAAAATAAAATAGAAAACAGAAAGAAGCTCTTTAAATATCAATGTAAAAGTATACAGAATTTAAGTTACATAACGGGTTCATAGCAAATAGCATGTGTTCAACTCTCCATCAAGATATGCGAGATTTGTGGAGATTGTAATGCTGAGAGAGAAAGAGCATATAGGCTAAAAGGAAGGTTGTTTTCTGTGGATGAATGAGTCCAAGAGTAAAGCAGAAGCACACTTCGAAAAAGAAACTGGAAGCATAGAGTGTGGGCCTTGCAGAGCAATTCAGGGCAATCATGTGTTTGAATTAACTCTGTGAGACAGTGGCTGGAGGGGACTTTTGAATGAGAGCAGAGCAGGAGCATTGGTTGAATGCAGTGATAGAATCGATGGGAAATCCAAAATATGTCCTACTGTTGAAACTGTAAATTATTTGATAATTTTTCTTTATGTACATATGTTCAAGGATGTTTTTTCTAAGCTATGGCTTTAGCTATACCATGGTTTCACATTTTTTCGCTGAAACTGTCTGAGCCATTGTTGACTTGAAGAAAGCCAAGATACATATTATACTCAGTTTTCCTTTCTTTTTTGTGACACCCTGTATTCTATTATGAATGACAATTAAGTTGGTGTGACAGGCAACCTAGGCTGGCACTTCCTCGTTTCCTTTGTACTTTTCAAGAGCGTACAAATTTCTTTATTTTTACTGTTTGTCAGTATTTTATACTTCTGAATTGAGATGACTGATTTACAAAATTTGACCTCCCCTTATTCTGCCTTGCTCTCAAGATCCCCCACGTTTTTCACTTTTCTCCTTTTTTTTTTTAGGAATGTCACCCATATTCTATTAATTTTTTTCAACCACAACTATTAACAATACTGAGATTGCTTCAGAGCAATTCCTTCAGGATTTGCTTGCAGTGTAAGTGTAGTATAAGGAACTTATATTTGCTTTTAAGTGCATTACGTACTTCAGGACAAAACTTTGAAGCCTAGTTGATTGAAACCATCCAATTTTTCTCAGTATCCTTTAAATTGTTCCTTTTTTGCGTTCTCATTTGAGCATTTATCCCATGATTGCGGATTTTGCCGCAAAGCTTACTAACTTTCTCTCCAAAAGTTTGACTGAGATGAATTTCACATCAAATTAGCTATTCAGAAGAGGTAATTTGTTTGTTTTCAGTTTCTGTGTATCAACAGCGGAGTTTGTCTCACAACAGCCTAAGTGCCAGCATGGGAAATAGCTGCTAAATTATCATTTTATTACTGGACACGAAATGAGTGCCCTCAAGTGGCAAATGTGGAGTAATACCACTTGTGGTGCATTCATACTTTTATTTGCTCCAAACAAATTTTTATTAGTGGTGAGGATCAGAGGATTTAAATGAAAGCATTAATAAGGGTCTGACAGCTTAAGCTTCTGTTTCAAGGATTGCCAAAGGGGCATGCCATTCAGAATGGGCAGGTTCTCTGTAAAAGCTGATGTGTCTCACTCAGGCAGGATTTCTTAGAGGTCTTCTGTGCTGTTTAGTTTCCTTTTATATAATTTATTAAGTCTTTTAAAACTAACGATGAAAAAGATTTTTAAGAACTGTAAAAATGTCTTAGACTGATTAATAAATGAAATAAATGAATATCAATATGAAATTTGTCTTCTATAATTGTAAATACTGTTTGTCACTGGCAATTTAGAGCAAGGGGACAAGATAAAAATTTTATAATCTTTTCAATCAGATTTTCTCCCCCTACAAAGTAGAAAGTAAAGCCTTTTTTTTGTTAAAAAGAAAATAATCTTCTAACTGTAGCAGCACTTCAACCCTGTTCTCAGAATCATAGCACTTTGTCCAGGCAAATTTGAAACAGTGAAAAGCAAGTGAACAAAAAAAGCCACAGATAAACTTTTAAAGTGTATTCCTCTATGGCTTCTTCATGCCTTCATTCTGGACCTTCTGTGACCCATCATTAAGCTATCATCCATGGTTAATAGCTAAGAGAAGAGAAAATTCTGGCAGGGCACATTGGGAGTCTGGGCTTTACAACCGGTGCTGAGCAGTCAGGAGAGCAGCACTTGTGGTTGTGATACAGCGTGTCCTCATGAGACCAGACACACATCCTGATGGACAGCTTCACTTTTAATTGCCTTCTTCAGGTCATTTGGAATGAGGTGTTTTGTTTCCCTGTGTGTGGGAGTGAGTTGGGAGGAAATGTTGTCAGTTTTTTATTGTCAGGACTTGTTTAGGATGAGAACTGTATGCTACTAAATATTCTTTATTTAGAGAAATTGTGCATCTAAGGTAACACTAGGAATGTACAGTCAAAGTGCTTTAGCCATGCCATTCGAGAATTTTCTCTAGTGCGAACATTGAGCAATATTGTGACCAGATAAATAATGCATGGAATACACATTTATTTTCTGTCTATTCGAATATCAGGTTACAAGTGAAAATAACATTTTCCAGTAACTGAAGTCTTCCTTGTAACTCTACAACCCAAGCAGGCAAATGCATTCATTTACTGCATCTGCTGTCAGTGTCCTGTTTTTCTTGGGCACAAGTGGTTTTGGGGCGCCATCAGTTTTGTATTGTAGTTCCTTTTTCTATCTCCTTTTCCAACAATTGGTTTTTTTTCAACTGGACCTTCAATTATGTCTTGTCAATCTGGAGCACCTGGCACTTTCTAGAAGCCTAAGCTGCCTTAAATTATGTTGCATGAGATGATGGAAAGGCATTTCCCATGGGGAGGTGAATGGTGACTCTGCTGACTCTGTAATATCTTGAACACAACTCTGAGTTAGCAAATCCTGCACAGTGGTTTGACTGCATACATACAGTCAGTCTGAGGAAACTTTTTAAACTTATTAGAAGCCTGCTTCAAAATAAATTAAAATGATAAAGGGAAGAGAGTTATACACAGGCAGAAAACATAAAGTAACTGATGTGTGGTTAGTTACCTCCAGTATCTTCCTAGTTAGCTAATAAATTCAAATCCAAAATACTTGGATCTTCATACCCTGAAAGACCATGCCAGATTCATGTGAAATTAGAAAGAAGGTGGAAAATTCAAAGCACAGTTTTCCCAAATAGATGGAAATTGATTTAGGATCACCTTATACCATTGTATTCAGGAAAATTGATCTACAGCTAATTTTAACTTTTGAAGGTAACATTTTCTGCTTCTTAGATAAGTCTACTTGAATGTTAAGGGTCTAGTTATTAATAGGTGTGAAGGACAAAAGGTGGAATTCATAATGGTTATAGACATCTAAAATTACTCAAATACTCCTTCATAATAAGTAATATTAATATTAATCACATCAATAATTAATGCTAATAGCTCTATATTGACTTGGACTATAAACCTTTGTATTCTTTCTGGAAGCTGAAAAAAGTCTTGTTAATTCTCGTTTCTATACCTTACAAATCATAAAATATTTGATTTATGACTTGAAGTCAGAGCTAAATGCTGTCCTTTCTGGGTGATGTTAAGGATAGTTTTGAGACAGAAATGTGATGTTTCAGAACAGGACAGAAAAAACCCCACGTTTATCCATTTTGAAATGAAGCAAAAAAATAAAGGGGTTTTTATGTCTCCAGCATCTTAGAATAATTGAAGTACCCTTGGCTGAGATGAATTCAATTGCATGCTCCTGTTGGAGTAGTTCAGCACAATGATAAAAACAGCTTTTCATAGTGATAATTATGACTTCATTTTTTTTGAGTATTTGTGCATTAGTCCATGTATCTTTATAAAAAATATAATACTGTAATGGTAAAGTGCTGGCTGTGTGGACTTGACCACATGGGCTGTAAAAATCAGGATGATCTCACCTTAGAAGCAGTGATTCCCAAAAAGCCTGTCTTCTACCGAATCAAATCTTAAAAAGGAACACAAAGTCAAAACAAAGCATTCTAAATCTAACTAGCTTTCTCTAAATTGTCTAGAGACAATTGATATGCATGAAATTTGATATATGTGGAAAATTATATCTTATAAAGAAGTTGGAGATGCATTTAAGTATCTGTATCCTTTTCTCACAATATTCTGTTCAAAAACACACTCAGCCAAATGCATTTGCCTTTTTCTCATGAGAATTTCAATTACATTCCATGAAACTAAGTGCAAAAATAAACTGAACAATCTGCGATCTAATATATCTTTCTACTGGCATCAAAATGAAAACAGAAAAGCTTTTTAGCCTTTTTTTACTTGCATTTCCTGACTTTGAATCGTTTCATTTCTGAATGTTTGTGCTGAATTAATTACAGCCTATTTCATGATATGTCCTTGTAAACACAGACTATAAAACGTTAATAAGCTTCTAAGATACCAGAGCAGGAGAGTACCTCTGTACACATCACAATGTTAGCATCAGTATGCTGCATCCATTTCTGTCTTCTGCATGAGAAAAAGTACCCTTCACTGACAAATGAAGACCATACTGGTAATAGATAGATTTTTCTGATCTTCTTTCCCAAATTCTGACAATCTTATTTTCTTCAACTCAGGAAAGCTGTCAAGATCAATATGTTATAAAAAGCACGTTACTGGAAAATAAACTATGGCTATCTGTGTATTATTCAGGAATTCTGGTAATGTGATGTATTAAAATGAGGCAGTAATCTAAAGTAATGGTACTTTTCTGAGATAATCTGCAGATTGAAGAAAAAATCAAATAAATGGGGGGACAACAGTATGTAGCAAAAGTTATGAAAGAATTCCAAAGGGGTGGATGGGTACACATGAATGCTATACAACTATTTTTTTCTGAAAAATAATTTTGGTTTTCTCTTGTTTTGAGGATAAGATTTGACTTTACTTTTTCTTCCATTAGAATATCTAGGTATTGCTTTTCACAGGGCTGTGGTGTATTTGCTAATCTTGTTATGGCATGGGGTTCAGAACTAGAAGTTAAATGGATCCAACTAGATGTTTTGAGACATTACTTTTTATGAATGAAAAGCCCATTTTTGAGTCCTGTCTTTAGCTGTGTAGCAAAAAAAGAAGAACCTTTCCCATGATCAGGTTGCTCAGAGCTCCATCTAGCCTGACTTCGAATACGCATGAGAATGGGGCATCCACAACTTCTCTGAGCAACCTGTTCTGGTGCCTCACCCCCCCTCACACTGAAGAATTTCTTCCTAATTCCTAAAACCTACTCTCAGTTTAAAGCCATTTCCCTTTGTCCTGTAACTATATGCCCTTGTAAAAACTCTCTCCCATCTTTCTTGTGGGCTCCCTTCAGGTACTGGGAAGCTGCAATTAGGTCACCCTGAAACCTTCTCTTTTCTAGGATTTCAGGCTTTGGTCTCAGCCTTTCCTCATGGGAAGGGTCCCTCTAATCAACTTGGTGTCCCTCATCTGGACTCACTCCAGCAGGTCCATGTCCTTCCTGTACTGGGGATCTCAGAGCAGGATGCAGGATTCCAGCTGGGATCCCACCAGAGCAGAGGGGCAGAATCCCCTTCCTGTCCCTGCTGCCCACACTGCTTTGGATGCACACCAGGACACATTTGGCTTTTTGGGCTGTGAGTGCCCATGGCTGGGTCATGCCCAGCTCATCCACCAGCATCCCCGAGTCCTTCTCAGCAGGGCAGCTCTTAGTTTGTTTATCTAACGGCCTGTGTTGATACCAGGAGTTGCCCCAACCCAGGTGCAAGGTCTGCAAAAATGTAAGGCAGCAGAGAATGAGGAAGGCAGGTGCCCATCCCTGTGAGCAGAAGCTGAAGAAGCAAATCTGACGATGCTGTCTCTTGTCTTTAAAGAAGAACTTCCAAACAGACACCTTGTGTGTGGGCACGTGTGTATGAATATGCTGGATTTTAGTTACAACACATTGCATGAAAAATAAAATGCTACCCTTCTCTTATGTGTTTCCCAATACAACCTCTCAAATCACTTTAGCTTATTAAATTTAATTGATACATTACAATGAGGTTAAAATGAAAGATTCTCTTCTTTATTGCTTTATTTTTACTAAGAAATAAAAAAATTTAGAAGATTAGAAGTTATTAGGTAGTTTTGTGTCTTTCTCTTTTGCTGGTCCTGTAGCTTGGGAAATGAAGACAGGCAAAAAAAAAAAAGGTTTCTATTGAGAATCATCATTCAAAGTTTCTACCATTCCATCATAGATACCAAAGTTACTTCTACAGTGCAAAATAAGCATTATACATCTGTGATGGGATTCATAACAACTGCTGCCCCTGAGCAAGGGATCAGGAGATCAGCTAACCCAGTCAGTCAGGAATTTGCAGAGAGGCAGCACACGAGTGTGTCTCCCTGAGGCTGCAGTTAGGATAGGATTCACTCATCTGCCTTAAGTCTCCTTCAGCTTTCTTATTCTAGAAGGAACAGCAGCTGAAGGCCTCTCTCTCTTTATGACAGCTTAAGGAAACAGCATTCAATTTCTTTTTGTTAGTGGACATGTAGATAATTTGCATTAGAGGTGTGAGACCTACAATACAAAATAAATCTCTTATAAGTGGTTTGTTCTGTATATGCCATTATCCCTAGTCATATTTTATTTTTACTTTTTAAAAACAATTCATAGATCTTCCAGACTGGAAACCACAGGTGAGAGTTAGAACCCTCACTCAGAGAAGATGTTTCAGCTATATCTACATCCTGTGTAAAGACTACATTTGAGTCCAGCCTCTGTTCTGGAAAATTGGCTACTGCTGCCTCCATGGCAGATATTTATCTCAACTGGGTTGAATCAAGTTTGTAGAATCTTTATCTGGTTACCTGTACAAAAGTATTCACAGCTCTCTGAGGCACACTGGGGATTCAAGGGATCTGCATGGATTGGCAGTGATTGCACAGAACCTGTGGGAAGCTCCAGGTCTTCTGGAGAGGCAGCTTAGATCCA
Organism: Catharus ustulatus; assembly: GCF_009819885.2. NCBI lineage: Eukaryota > Metazoa > Chordata > Aves > Passeriformes > Turdidae > Catharus > Catharus ustulatus. Next base: position 130,375,824 of record NC_046221.1, on the reverse strand, counting down.
AGTGAGGCATCTGAAGGCTTCTCAAAGGGATACATACATCTGTCTGGGTCTCTAGATGGTGTGCCAGGTTGCAAGGTCTTCTTAAGATATTGGTAAGGATTCTTGGTTCTGGACTAGAAGACTGAAATGTAGTTTTTATAGGTAATTGTCTACATGAGTCCTTGATACCAATAGAACCAACTATTCAGGGCATGATTTAGGACATGATTCTGTTGTTGAAATGTAGATCCCATGTAGACCTTTTGATTCAGATTCCCTGTAGATTTGTGTTACATTTGACATAATAATGCAGGTTTTTCAGAAATCCTGTGGTGTGTCAAAAGCGAATTCCTTTTCAGGGTTTTGAATTGAGACTTTTTGTCCATATTGTTGATGGAACCTGAAAAATGAGTGTCCCCAAAGTAAGTATTTGCACATAGGCAATAACAGGGAGTTTGTAATTGTTTTGAACTGAATGTTCCTTCTTGTGATCTGTGTGGAATGTACTCCTTGTATTGTCTTTTTACTGTCTGTGCTTTTAAAAATGAGAATGGGATTTGAAGTAGAAGTAAGGTAAACCTTATTCTACCTCTTTTCACGTGACTTCTTGCAGGTATTCTGGGGGATTAGGAGATGGGGAAAACATCAGATACAGTGTCTGGATCAGCTCTAAGGATGTGGCAGGTTTGTGCCCCCAACAATTCAGGGTGAATGGAAGCAACCCAACAAACTACACTGCCAGCCCCTGAGTCTGCATACTACCTTCCTCATTTTCCTGCTTCACCTTCATCCCAGAGCTACAGGTTCAATTTTTTTTGTGTGTGTGGGGTTTTTTTTTCACTTTTTGAGTTGAAGTGACTCAAATCCTTGTTCTCCAAGAGATTCCCTGCACACCAGGAAGCTGAGCTGAGGGTGAAAGAGTGCCTCTTCTTCTGTTGAACTTGAACATATGCATCCACAACGTGGTGATGGGAACATCTGACTGGGAGAGGAAGACCTGAGTTTGCTCTCTGCTCCCCACTTCCTAAAATTTTTGTCAAACAGGCCCCAATTACAATGTGAAACCAATCTTTCTCCCTGTTTCTTTTCTGCTATTTCCCTTTCATTCCTTTCTGCATGGTCCATACTCCACCCTCACTACATGCCCTACATGGAGGGAGAGGAGTGCTGCTGACAGTGGATCTTTATCCCTTTGTGGGGGAAGGCATCTGAGGACTCTAGTTCCTATTTTTGGGAGAATGCATTAACTGATGCACATGATGTGAAAGCTGAGACCTGTACTTTCACTCTGGTTCCCTCCTCCAAGAAGCCACGACTGCTGCTGTGCTTAGTGGTCATCTTAATGCTTTCAATATGTATTAAATGTTTGCTGTGAACTTCTGGTTGGGTCCCTTGGGTTCCTCTATAGTTAGAGCTATTTTCTGGGCCCCACATGACACTGATACATTTAATAGATGCTGAAGGTACTTAAGTTTAATTTGCAGGAACTGGAAAGAAATTCATGATAATGAAGCCATACCTAATTCACATAATCCTCAATACCACAGTTCTTATCCCTCACACTCTGTAATTTCTGAAACTCTTGTACATGCTGGTAAAGACAAAGGACAGAGAAAAAAAGTCCAATGCTTTGGCAAGCCATTTGTAATTAATTTGGAATAAAAATAGTGTTTTCTCTGGTTGAATATATGAATTCTTAAATTTCTAAATTTCTAAAACATACATATATGCTTATGAAGACTCTTTAAAAAAATATTTGATAGCAGAGTAACTTGTACGATTTTAGTGCATTTGGGTTCTCTGGCCTCATGGTGGCATAGTTGGTTAAGGAATCACTCATGCCTGCAGTCACGAGTCTTTGCCTGAGTTTTCAGGAGAGGCGCAGATGTGTGCTGGAAAGCAATCCAGCCTGCTTCTTTCTCTCTATAGAAAGGGACAATTTTCTGAGTCAGATGCTTTTTAGTTTAGAGAAAGGCTGTGAAACATTAGCTTTGAAAACAGAAGTGCAGTGCCGGCCTAAGAAGCAGCAGCAAACCCATCTGTTTTTGCAGTTTTCCTCAAGGACGCTGTTTGAAGAAAGCTTGGTGAATATATTAGTTAGATAGCTAATATTTGCACTGGTTCAGTGACCTGTATTTTGATCTATTGTTAATTGTAGAATTTCTGAAACAATAAGTATGCAAGATGTTTAATAAGCACCAATGATGCCCTGTTAGCTACCTCACTTTTTGTAACAGATTGACTTTTGCAAAACCTTGACTTTGTGTCTGCCCTGGAAAAACACAAGTCAAAGCCCCAAGCCCATCACTGATTATGTAGGATTAATGCATTATCTTAAAATATTTTCTGTATGTTGCAACACTTAATTCTTTGGAACATTTATCTCAAATTATTAAATAACATTTAATATAAATAACATTTATCTTTTGAAAATAGTTTCTAAGTACCTCAGTTAGTATGAATTTTAATAAGATTTCCCTTGTTTTGTTTAATTGTAATTTCACTGTTTGCACAGATAAATGCAGACACAGTTATTCAAGTTTTTCCTCCTTCCTGACTTACATAAACTCCTGTCCACAACGATGGAAGTTTTTCTGGGATGAATATTGTTGAGGTCCTAATCTTGAGAAAGAAGCCAGGCCAGCTACTCCTTGCTGGCATTGTGAGGAAAAAACTATCCTTTAAAAAAGATTATTTTGTATAATTAAGATTTTAATATTAAAAGAATCTCCAAAAAATGTGAGTGATGTTTGTGAGACCAGGATTCAACTGAAAACTGAATTTCTTTATTTTATTTTATTTTGTTTTCATCCCTATTAGTTATCTATTGATCATGTTCCACGCATCTATAAAAATTCCAGGAAAAAGGAAGTAATACAGTCACCTGAAAGAGAAGAACCAAGGCAGCTTGATGGGCAGCTCTGAATTATCTTAAACAGTCCAAATGGATTTCACAGAATTTCATCGACTCTTTTTTCTCCCTTTTTTATGAGTCACTTACTTGAAAGATTTCTGCTTGGTTTCTGCCAGGGAGATGGTTTTATTCTGAGAACTGTAACAAGAAAAGCTGGTATGTTTCTATCCCCAAGGAGAGAAAGAGTTAGTAAGAGGGGAAAATAGGAAGGACATTTTATTGAAAAGACCTTAATTTTCAAAAGAGGGAAGCAATCTTACGTTTTTGTAGTAGATGGGAAAGCTGAGATTTGGATTGAGAGTGCCTCAGGGATTTGTTTTTCAGTAGCTCCACAAAAATTATTTTTTTATTTCTCTGCATCATAATGCACATGTAAACAATTTTTTTTTCCTGAACCAGATTGTCAATAAGTGTCTATGAAGGTGGATGCATAAAATGCAAAGTTTTGAAAAAAATCTTTTACATGCCACACATGACAGTGCATATAGACTTGGAGTTATTTCACAAAGATGTATTTTGCTCAGATCAGTACATTTTTCTTTTCAAAGCAAATAACCAATACACTGCTTTTTATTTATTCTTTTTTTTTTCTGTTGGACAAGGAGGAGTCTTCTTCTCCCCCTGGAAATCTATACAATGAGAACGATAAATTTCACTAGGGGATGATTTCATCCTCAACTATGCCTGATGGTTATGTGTCATGCCACCAGCCCTGCCTAAAGGACCAGGTTCTGCTCTTCCTTAGGGCACCCACTTCCTTCAGGTCAGACTCAAGAGCAGTGCAATGTGTAGGAAGATCCTCACTGACTTGGGCAGTCTCGTGTCCAGGCTGTTCCACTCCCTGCTAGACACTGAACAAGGCCAAGAACATTGAATTGTACTGGAGTGTCTGGAGAAGGGCTTTGACTGTGTGCAGTAAATAAACTATGTGGGTCAAATGGAGTATTGAACAGCTTGTGCTCCCTGAGCACAATGCACCCTGGCACTGAGTGAGAAGGCACCAGGCTTTTGTTTTAATAAGAACAGGTAGTTATGTACTGAGAAGGACAGTGCTCACACACAGAAAGGGCAGAGTTAAGGTTATCTGGTGCTTTTGTAGTGAGTGCTTCCTTTTGCAAACTTAATGCTTTTTAAATTTTTTTGCCATCTGAAAGCATTGTAAAGGCCTTCTTTGTCATGTTATCAAAAGTTATTGTGACCTCATTTAAAAAACACTGAATATCTTGACTAGTTATCTTAGAGCATCTTGGCTTGTAAAAGGGGATGAGCTTTATAAATAAAAGGGTAAATTATTAATGCTGTGTCATATGAGTCTAGACACTGGTGTTTGAGTAGGACACTGTCATAGCAATAAAATTTCATCAGGATCAGGAGATCTAGGGATCACAGTACTGATGTTTTTCAGCTTCATTCCTGAGCAAGAAAAAAGTGTTCTGTCTGCTCTGTTAAATATTAAATTGTTGACCTGTGGATATTTTTTCAGGCATTTGATGCATCTGGAAAAACTGTCTTTTGTACTACAAGAACCCCTTTTTATAATATAAGTAAAATTAGAAAGTTGTAGAACTGCATCTTAATAACTCAGCTTTTAATGGCAACATATAATTAAGATTTCTACTGGGGATGTTGGGAATTAACCTTTATTCCCATAGAATGTTAGGAAATATTAAATGAGATTATTTCCAAGCAAGATATACTGAATTTCAGTGAGATAAACACAAAAGAAATTTTTTTTTCCAGGAAAAATACCCTTAAATATAAATGTACGAGAACCATCATTCAATATAGCATTTGGGAATTACTTGTTTATGGTTTCCTTTCTGATTCTAGGTGGGAAGAAAAAAAAAAAAAAAGCCTGATCTCATTTTGTTTTAAAATGACTATTTTTATATAAAGCAGGTATTCTATTCCATAAATCCCTAGGCATTGTGCACAAATGACAGCAAAGGTGTGGCTATTGGTCCATTTCCAGGCAAATCTTGTACTGGCTGATATTCACTCAACTAATATAAAGCCTTTAAAAATAGGATACAGAATGGAAAAATGTTCAATCAAAACATGTATAGAATACTCTTCCTAATGCTCACAACTGTCATTACATCTCAGTTATTTGGATTTGCAGACAGGAGGGAATCATCTGAAAAAAACATATTTCTGCACCAGAAATTGAAGGGAAATAAAAACGAAATAATAATAATAATAATAATAATAATAATGATAATGATGATAATAATAATAATAATAATAATAATAATAATAATAATAATAATAATAATAATAGTAATAATAATAATAACAACAGAAATGAGAATAATAATAATAATGAACTCTGGGTTTTGGAAAAGAAGCATCTTTAAATCCATTCTATTTCAGATTTATTTTCATGTCTTCCCTTTAACTAAATTAATTCTACATACTGTTGCAGAGAAATAATGTCAGTGAAATCCAGGCAGTCCTTCCTTATCAGTCAACAGCTGTCCCCAGATGCAGCATTTTAATTTTGAAAGGAATATAAGAGCAATACATTTTCACTGACAACCATGCAGCAAACAACCCTCATTCTATAATAACTTGTCTACAGTGTTTCTATTCATAGTGGCTTTCTGCCTATTTAATGTAACTGAATTTTATATTCACCTCTTTTACATTGCTTAAAGAGAAGGTTGTCTATTTCTGTTTATAATTTAAAAGTTCATTATTTTTGCTGGCTTCTTTTCTCTTCAGTACTGCTTCTTGTTTGATCTGTTCCTGTTGTCCTACCAGCAGGAATTCCATTGTAACCAGACTGCTGTGCTCAGTGTTCCTGCTGTTTTCCATTTTAATTGCTATTATTATGTTTGCCTCTCTACTATAAGACTTGGTAAATAAAGTAGTTACTGTACACCTTCATCTTTGCAAATATAAAAACTGTAATGAAAATTTTGCTTATAAACTTTCATAGATTCATAAGATCTCTTCAGAGCAAACTGTAGGTGTAGGTCTTTTAAAACTCAGAATTATAAGACATATTGTTTGTTCCTAAGAATTTACATGTCTTTTATCAAAATACTGTAAATCAATTAAAGTTATAGGAGTGTTTTCCAGAGGAAGTTTTCATGATTATCATTAAAGATTCTTTAACTGTCATTACTTGTCATTCATGCACTGATGTAAATGTGATTGGTGTTTCTAATCCTTTGTATGCCAAACACTCAGGAAGCCATCTCATTAGCAAAGATAATATTGCTAACTAGGTCTTTACAGTAGACTGTAAAGAATTTCAGTTAAATAATATCTGATTTTGTAAGGTATTATCTCCAGTGTTTCTTTATGCTAGAATATACTTGGAAGAGAAAGAATTTTTTTTGCATAGTTCTACCTAAATTTAGTTTTGTTTGTCTGGGCTTGGTATAGAGAATATTATTGAAAACTAGAACCCTCAAGCCCTATCTTGTATCTCCAGAGCTAGAGGAAGCATTAAGGGTGAGCCAGAACTGTCACTGTAAAAGCCAGCTGGGAATTTGCCCAAATGTCAGGTCATGATTTGACTTACCCAGTGTAGATTGGTACCAGACATAAAATTTGGGTCAAAATTCAATTTCTCTCCAAGGGCCTGATGTGTTTCCAGTCAAGCTTTCCTATTTATATTACAGTCACTTGTCTGAGTTTAATGGTGAAATCCATATCAAGAATAACACTAGGAACACAGGCTGTTGGATTATTCATGTCTGTGGAATTTGGGAATTCCTGCTGTCATGTCACAATGACACCACTGGAAAACCAATGTGCCTGATTGATTTTGTGTAATTAATGTGATCATGAATTTCGTTTTTCAAAGCATTCCAGATTTGGAGGAAAGAGAGTATGCCAGAGAAAGAGAGGATTCCTTGTAAATGCAACTGTCTCGTTCTAGAGAACTGAGACAGGGCTGCAAAAATAGTCTAAGAATCTGGGGCTGATTCATGCAGTTTTTTCTGGGTACTGACTCTGTGCTGTGCTGAGGCAGCCATAAGATAACAGTTAAGGTTTTAATGAAATTTTCAGTTTCATAGCATAAGGATTTATTTTCACGTTCCAAATTGTTTGAAAATATTGTATACAAGGATTATTATTTTGAAAATACTTGAATTTTTATGCCTGATTTTTTCCCCTTCTGTTTACAGCCCATGAAGGCAATGATAGATATTTGAGAAATATTTTCCTGAAAACATAACGAGAAATTTGAGGCCCCAAGTGCTGACCTAATTAGATACTGCTTACAGTGTTCCCTGTAATTAAATACACTAGAATGATGTAGTTCTGAAATGCTGGGTTTATGTTTAAAATGCTTTACCTCATCACATTTTAAAACCTCCTTTTTTCATACCTTTTTCTTTGTGCAATTGTATGTGCAGAATGCATGAACGCAGAGACATCTGATTCAAGCAGAGATGCAGGCTCTGAATTTAAGGATTACCAGTGGAAAAGGACCTGGGGATACTGGTCGATAGCTGGCTGAACATAAGCCAGGGTGTGCCCAGGTGGCCAAGAAGGTCAAATGGCATCGTGGCTTGGATCAGCAATACAGTGGCCAGAAGGATGAGGGCAGTGATCTTCCCCCTGTACTCAGCACTGGTGAGGCCACACCTCAAATCTTGTGTTCAGTTTTCTAAAAGAAAGATACTGAGGTGCTGGAACGAGTCCAGAGAAGGGCAACAGAGCTGGGGAAGGGTCCAGAGAGTAAATTGTATGAGGAGAGGCTGAGGGAGCTGGGGGTGTTTAGCCTGGAGAGAAGGAGGCTCAGAGAAGGTCTCTCACTCTGCAACTACCTGAAAGAAGGCTGTAGCAAGGTCAGGGCCAGTCTTTTCTCACAAGTAGTAAGTGAGACAATGTCCTGAAATTGTGGCAGGGGAGATATAGATTGGATATTAGGGGAAATTTCTTCTGCGAGAGAGTGAACAGGTATTAGAACTGGCTGCCCAGGGAATTAGCTAAGTCACCATCCCTGGAGGTGTTTAAAAGACATGTAGATGTAGGACTTAGAACATAGTTTAGTGGTGGCCTTGGCAGTACTGGGTTAATGGTTGGCTCAATGATCTTAGAGTGCCTTTGCAACCTAAATGATTTTTTGATTGTGTACACATAAATATGGCCAATCAGCCATTCCTATGAGTGGTTCTCCATTAATTTACAAATTTGCAGTAATCCTATATGCCGATTACAGTAGTTTCACGAATACAAGCCGCACGGATTATAAGCCGCACCCCCGGTGCCTCGACAATGTTGCTGTCTTTGTCAATAGATAAGCCGCACCCCGAATATTAGCCGCACTTTCGTTCGTCGCGAGAATCCGTGCGCAGCTTTCACAAATTGGCCAATTAGTAAGAGGATCGCGGCATAGCGGGCTTTACTGGCTCGGGGCGGGGCCAGGCAGGCTCGGCCCGCTCATGGTTGCCGACGGGGCTGGGTGGCCCAGCTCAGCGCCACGGCTCGGCGGGGCTGGCCGGATGGTGCTGCCGCCGCCGCCGGGCTCGCCGTCCGCCCCGCTGCCGCTTTCGCTCGCCCCGCGCCGCGCCTCGCGAGCGCCGCGCCCGCCCCGCGCCGCGCCCGCCCCGCGGCGCTTTCGCGGCTCGCGGCGGCGCTTTCGCGGCTCGCGGTTCGCGGCTCGCGGTTCGCGGCTCGCAGCTCGCGGCGGCGCTTTCGCGGCTCGCGGTTCGCGGCGAGCGGCGGCGCTTTCGCGGCTCGCGGTTCGCGGCGAGCGGCGGCGCTTTCGCGGCTCGCGGTTCGCGGCGAGCGGCGGCGCTTTCGCGGCGAGCGGCGGCGCTTTCGCGAGCGGCGCTTCCGCGGCGAGCGGCGGCGCTTTCGCGAGCGGCGGCGCTTTCGCTCGCCGGGCGGCGCTTTCGCGAGCGCCGCTTTCGCTCGCCCCGCCGGCAGGGCTGCCGCCGCCGCCACCACGCTCGCCGGCCGCCCCCTCCCGTCTGCACCGCCGCCGCGTTTCCTCGCCCTGGCCGGCACTGCAGGCCCCCGCACCGCCGGGCTCCCCCACGCTGCTGGCCCCGATTATGCTGGACTTCCCCCGCTGCCAGGCAGCCCCACCTGCCGGCCTTCCTGCTTCTGCCATGCTCCCCTGCACTGCTAGCCCCAGTTCTCCCGGGCTCCCCCGCCCTGCTGGCTCAGGCTCTGCCGCCCGCCCCCGACACTGCTGGCCCCGCCTCTGCCAGGCTTTCCCACCTCTGCCGGGGCCGGCCGGGCTCCAGCTTGGCTTGGGGCTGCCGCGGGCTCTCGCTTCCGTGTTGGCAGCTTTTAGAATTTTGTTAATAGATTAGCCGCCCCGGAATATTAGCCGCACTTCCGGGTTTCCACCAAAATTTTGGTCAAATTGGTGCGGCTTGTATTCGTGAAATTACTGTAAACACATGTAACAGGCAATGAACACTGGGGTTGGGCTGCAACTAAAATGGAGATTTACTCTATTATTCACTGCTTTGGTCCATGCTCTGCTTGGTATGTACAGTAATTTCATTATTATAAGCCGCACCATTTTGACTAAAATTTTGCTCCCATCCCAGAAATGCGGCTTACACTCAGGAGCAGCTAATATGTGAAAAATTTTCTGAAATTTCCAACCCCAAAAGTGCCAGCCAGGGTGCCGAGCCGAGCACCTGCCAGTAAAACCCGGAATTACGCGATTGTTACAAATTGGTTACTCTGTTGCATGGCGGGCGGAAGCGGGCTCCGTGCCGGCAGCGCGGGGATGGAGGGAGGCAGGGGCTCCGCGCTACCATCCCCGCGGCCCTGGGTGGAAGCGGGGGGCTGCTTCCCCCGCCTGCCGCCGCAGGGGCAGGCAGGCTCCTTCTCCTCCTGCTACTGTGGGAGTGGGGGGGCTCCATCCCTGCCTGCCGCCACCACCGCGGGTGCTGGCAGGCTCCGTTTCCGCCTGCCACTGTGGGGCAGTGCTGGGCCGGGGTGAGCGAGCCCGGTGGCAGCTGCGGCCGGCCCCGAGCAGCCCTGCTGAGCGGCCCTGCCGCACTGGGCCACCGGGCCCCGTCGGCAGCCCCAAGCGGGCCGAGCCTGCACAGCCTGAACCGAGCCAAGCCAGTAAACCCCGTGATCCCACGATTCTGTTACTATTTGGCAACTTTGTTGCACGTGGGTCCTCGCTGCAAACGACAGAGCGGCTTATAATCAGGTGCAGCTTGGGTATGGACAAAGAACAAAATGTTGCTGACACCTGGAGATGCAGCTTATAGTCAGTGAGGCTTGTAATCGTGAAATTACTGTATATTGTTTTACTAGACCAATATATGGAAGTGACTGTGTATAGGCAAGTAATATTGTCAGTCAAACTGTAGGTAATCCCTGAGTGAACAATCATCTTAAATTCAGTTTTTTCAGGACAGGTGATCCCTTTATGGTACAACATACAAAGTTGTAGTGATCAAAAACAGCAGTTTCCCTCATATTAGAGAGTGTAAATGTTTTCTATATTTTAATTCACGGATGAGCTGTGCTATTCAATAAGAGTCACCCATCTAGTTTTTAATAAATTGTCTTTTTGCAATGAGCCACACATTGTTTATTATTTTCTGTAAATTTTTTTTTGCTGCTTCTGACTAGGAGGTTGAACTGGATGATTAATGACAATCAGATCAAGGCAGTAAAATTCAACCTCTATTAGGCTTTCACCAAATTTTGTTCCAATTGCAGAGCTTCTCGTAGAACTGGATACTTCCCAGGAAAGTAGAGGTGATTTTCTGCATGTTTATGCATCCAATATCTTTGGGAGTCAAGCAGAATTTCTAAAATGTAATTCCTATAGGAAAAGGGGAATCTAATGTGAAAAAATTTTTGCATATGTAATTGAAGAAAATTTCAGCAAATGGGTATTTCTTGGTTACAGAGTTGCAAAGAGCCTGAATGAAGTGGCAATAATTCAGAATCATTCTAGATGCATAGTGACTCCAGTGAAGATCCTCTGTTCAACATTTTTAAGAGAAGAGTAGAGACATACAGTCTAGCAAACTCTTGTACTGAAAGACAATTCATGTCTATGTATATATGTAGAGAATTATGGCTCAGTTCTGCTTCAACCTTCTATTCTGGTAGCTTTTTTTTCCCTTTTTTTTATTTGTTTTTTTGAGGGGATAGACATGGTCTCAGAGCATCTCCAAATGTCTGTATGGTGTCAAGTTTAGCTTTCTACCACCCAGAAATACAAATGTTCATTGTGAGCTGTAACTTGACTGCATGGAGCTAAATGATCTTTAAAAGAGAATAGACTCACAGACCTTAAATAATTCCTTTTCTTCTTTGTCAGTATTCACACAATGAACTTAATACAAGTAATGACATCAGATACGTACAGCATGCTTGGAGTACAGTCACATGCTATAACCATGTCATGCTTGTGTTCATTTATATTGTTTTAACAAAGGCCATTGCACCTCTATTCATTTTATACCTGGCTGCATATTCTCACTTAGTCAAAGGAAGCTTGAGGTCTGAATCATTTATAAAGCACGTATTCATGCTTTTGGTCAGTTACCTTAGATTTCACCAGCTGCCTGGAGTAGCCTGCAATGTATAGCAGTTAAGGAGTTTGTGGTGAATTTATTATACTTGACAATATTCCCAAGCATATTTGGTAGAATGGTCTGAATATTAATGCATCTCCTGAGTCAGTACAATCCCTCACTGTTCTGTTGTTACTGCTTTCTTTGAAATTCAGTCAACAGCCTGCAATACCAAAACAACAAAAATATGTGCACTTATCTTCAGGCCATTAAAATCCTACAGCTGTGTTTACCTTCCTTTTTGTGCAAGGAATGAGTAAAAACCTTTCAATCAAATGCATGTAAAAAAGAGGAAGGATGGGGGAACTCCCTAGCAGGGATTAGAAGCTGCTGCCTTCCTGGCACTTGCTGCAGAACAGAAACATCCTGTATAATGTTAGCTGCCCTTTTCATTTCTGTTGAAGCAGTGACAGAGTTTCTAGCACCCCCTGCTTAATGGCTAAGGGGCCCATGGGTACAATTCTGCAATCTAATCATTCCAGGTAATTTGCCGTATGGATGGTTGGGTTAAGGCAAAGTGGTCCAGAGACCTGAATTCATTTCAGCCCCGACTTATCGTCACAACTGGAATGAGATTCATGTTTTAATCTTAAACTTTGTCCATATATATTAATGACTTCTCTCCTACCTCCTGCACCATGTGCAAAGGAAAATGATATACATTTGTTGTTTTAATTTCAATTTGGTTGATGAAAGGAGACAGGGAATCTAATGTATGTACGAGAAGGGAGAGAGACAGCTCTCTAGACTGATAGGCTCTTTGAGTTAATTAATACCTACATAATCTAGCAAAAGTATATGCTTCCCATGCTTGCATTTTTTCTAAGAGCTATGACTGTCATTCTTGTGGGAACGTTACATGTTCCCTTCAGAATAGGAACTATTTTGATCTAGACATGGGCTTTTTCATTACCCTGCCTTTTCATAAAGGAAAGCAAACTGATTCAAACACATTTTGAAAACTAAAGCAAAGAAATGACATCCCTTCCCCCCACTTTCTTACCGGAGTGATCCACTATGGTAAAATTTTATTTATAAAAAATTATTCAGTCCTTCTGCCTCTCTTTCATTTCTCCACCCCAAAATAACAGAAAGACCTAACTTCTCACCAAGCAATTTTTGGAAGGTAAAAAAGGTCACCCATTTCTCTTTTCGTTTTCAAATCCCAAGAGGAGATTTTCAAGGATACTAAGGGCTGTTAAGCACCCAATTCCCACTGAGCATCAGAGAGAATTGGACGACTGGCTGCCCTTTGTGTCTTTGATTTATTTCCCTCTTTGGTCTTTACTAACAACAATTTTTTCTCATTTGGAACACACTGATTGAAAACATCCAAGGTCAAATTCATTTTGCGGAATTCTACTGAAGTCAACAAAGACACACACCATGATGGAGTTGAGTCTATAGCTGTACTTTTAGCCTCTCATTAGTACCAAATCTTCAGGTTTTTATCTCCATTGGAAGCACTTGGAGAAAGAGAGGAAAAGACAACTTAATAAATTCTTAAAACTGAAGAGGAATGAAAACTAAATTGAATTAGGTGTTTTTGCAAATTTTATTTTTAAAAATCTTATCAGGAAAAATATTTTGCTTTTTGCAGGTTTATGTCCCTAGCTTAAATGTTTCCTTAAAAAACTTTATGAGAAAAAAGATGGGCTTCTTGATTAATTAGGATTTTTTTAGTTCCCTTTTTCTGCATAACTTCCAGTGGTTGTTAAGAGTGGAATTCATCTTGCATCACTTTACAAGTCTGCAATCTAGCTGTCTATATTTGAATTACTTTTCCTAGGCTACATTTACAGTCTTAAGAAAGACAAAGGCACTGTGGGGCATAATTAATCTGACCTATCCTAAATAAGATGTGAGGAATAACACCCTATGTGTACTTGTTTTTCTCCACTAGCAAGAAGGGTAATCCAGCTGGCTAGATCAGATTTGCACTGTAGGAGTCTACATTTGATCAGATGAATCCTCCCCTGCTGTCATCCATTTCTTCTTCCTTCCAAGGCTAACCTTGTTCAGTCTGGTGTGATTGTGGTTTGTTTGTAAGATAAATTGCATTTGTGAATCTTCACTTGTTCTAATTTTTCTGATGTTTGTGCATTAAAAAAGACAAAGTCCAAACTCATGAATATGATGGAACAGATAATGTAAAATTTATTATTTTTATGTTGGCCTTTGTCACAGAAATACACAAGCACTTTAGCCATACCTATTTATTTATATACTTCATTAAAAGTAATGTATTTTTATTCAAGTGTAGTAGCTTTGTTCTGATGTAGTACGGAATAATCTAGGTCACAATACAATGCATTTTCATTCCTATCAAGAATACATGGAGAGTTAACTGGAAGGATTATGGTTCAGGAACTTGTAGCATTTGTCATGGTGATGAGTACAAGTTCCAGGTGACTGGAGACCGGTGGTTCACATCAGACTCCTGAGATCTCCCTGAACAACTACATCTGAAATGCTGTTATGTGGGATTTGTTACTTCCTGGGGCAGTTTCCAAATTTCCCAGTGAGGTTATTGAAGGTGCTGTCCATCATTATTAACCACTTCAAGCAAAACTCCATATTTTCTCATAGTGTGCCATAATGAAATCACACTGCAGCTGATATAATTTCAGTTTAATTCTCTATGATCTGTTGTTGCTGTGCTGTCATTATGGTTAAAGTGTTTTTATACTTAATCCTTGCCTTGGTATTTTAAAATATGGTTTTGCTAAGTTAGAGCCATTCTCCTTTGATCGTAATAGTAAGTGCAGGAGAGGGTAAGGAAATGGGTTTGTCTGGAGCTCACATACAACCAGGTTTAGAAAGTTTAGTTTTAATGACTTGGATCTCACTTTAAAAAATGGACAATCAGTACTTAAAGCACTGTGTGTGCTCACTGTAATATCTAAGTTAGAGCTGAAAATGAAAACTGCCCACCTAGTTCATTTAGGATTTTTGAGAGTATCACTACGTGGAAGGAAAAATGGAAGATTTACATGACTGCTCTGCTGCTAACATGTCTGTTTTAGCTCTACAGTTACTGTTGAACTGAAATGCAACAGAGCCACAAGGATTATTGAAAAGTTATGAATTCTTTTTGTAGATCAAAAATATATATCTCTTGAACAATTTGGTTTTAGATACTGTCTCAATCAGTTATTAGAATATGTTTCCTAGGTATGAAACCTAGGTTTCCTAGGTAGGAATGGTGGGAATCAAAGATTGTTTCACTAAACTGTATTGCTTTAAGGTACTTTGTCAGATTGCCCCATCAATAACATAAACATAATCAATTTTACTTACATTGTTCCTGATGGTTCCTTTCTCAGCCCATGTCTTTCAATGCCTCATTTTCTTTTACTACCATACAAGTTTTTTATCTTTTTACCTAACCCAAATCTTCTTTTCTACCCTTTGAATGCAATCTATCATAAGCTGAGAAAACAGGTGATTCTGATCTTTGATATTTTTGGGATCATGTTATCAAACTCTCACTTTTAGTTTCTGTTTGGTGTAAACTTCTAAATGTATTCATTCATCCCTCCAAGGTATTATTTCTAGACAGCTGATGATTCTTCTTACAGTTTTTCAATTTCTACTTGTTCCACACCTTCCTTCCAGTGCAGGGAAACTAGCTAAGATTTACCAGTATGGTGCTTATAATTTTTTGCAGTAGGATGATGCTGTTGACACTTACTGAATGTGTTACCCACAGTCACAGCCTAACGCTTATTTTTTGAATTATTTTAAGCATAGATGAACAGCCAACATACAGAATGACTATATGGACACATAATAATTATTTGGAGTCTACATTAAATACAAGACTGCTGCTTTGTACTTAATTACATAGTCCCAGGCCTTTTAGTATTCTTGTAGTAGCCTTAAAATCCGTATTATTTTTCCATAGAACTTCTGGTTGGATGTTGTTCTAGCATCAGGGACAGTTTGTTGA
This sequence comes from Catharus ustulatus, assembly GCF_009819885.2. Lineage (NCBI taxonomy): Eukaryota > Metazoa > Chordata > Aves > Passeriformes > Turdidae > Catharus > Catharus ustulatus. The sequence goes on along the minus strand of NC_046221.1, from coordinate 130,360,448 downwards.
TTCTTTCTGACACTGTTATTATTGACTGGCTTTCTGGTCAGACCTCCACCTCCTGTTTCTCAAGGTGAGTTTTAATTCCTGGCTGTCCTCCCTATCTTGTTATCTGAAAATGTAATTATCTGCACATTAAATAAGTAGCCTCTTTATTCTCTCGTCCAGGTCAATGGACACCAGACCTGGAGCAGACTCCCATGGATACTCACACAGTATGTTCTTCTCTTTTGACAATGAACCATTGATAACTAGAGTACAGTTACACTATGGAGTACAAAGGAATACCTTGAAAATTAGATCAATTAAATAGAAGCAATTACTGATTAATATTTTGACAGGTTCTGTTGCATGTTAGTTACTTATCTTAGTTCTTAGTGTAATTTTTTTCCTTTCCTGTTTATCAAAAAGAACCCCCAAATCCACCCGACAAAAAACCCAGATGAAAGAACTAAAATACTTGCTCTTTGAAAAGAGGCATTATGAAGAGATGAATTACTGTTATGATATATATTTCTGCTTTTTAAGGCTATTTTCTACTTTCAAGTAAGTTAATTTATATGTCAATCAAACGTAACATTTTGAGGAAGAGTGTACTCCTTGCTTGAGATGTAAAGCAAAGGACTCACAGAAATTCTGAATTAGTGATGGAATGGTTATAATGAAGATTCTGATGATATTGGCAGACCTCTTATCTTAATGAGAGAACAATGTTACTAAGAGTGTCTCTGGGATACACCACTGACCAAGCATACGACACTTCGGTTTGTGTTGTGAGCTTCTCATTTTTTACTGAAGTTCTATTTTGGTTCATGGCTTACCTGAGGATCTTCATGTGTGTTTATGTACAGACTCAAAAAAAAGTGCACACAGACCAACACAGAGGATCCAAATTCTGCCTTTTACTGTGTATTGCATAAAACTACATTCATGTCTTTGTTGGGTAAAATCGTAAAATTAAATTGCAAAATTAAAGCTGAATTTAAACATTCTATATATAAATATATCTATAAATATATCTATAAATAAATATCTTAGTCTAAAAATTAATAAAATATAAAGTAATACATATGAAAAACTGTTAGAGGAAGCTGAGCAAAGAACCCTGTCCCTCCTATTGCTTATAGGAACCAGAGTGCAGATGTTCAGCCCTGACTGCTTATTTGCAATGTTACCGTTCAGGTCATGGGTGACCATCTGTTTCCTTTCACTTTATGACACAGCACTTGCCCTCCATGAATCTTTCTGAGTTTCCTTCTGATATGATGGCAAAAGAGGAATGAAAGAAACACTTATTTGGACAAGAGGCAGAGGAGCTTGAATGAATAATATTATTGCAGTAAAACAGTGTGATTCTTCTCTTTAGTTATCAAGCATCCCTAACAATATCGTTAACTACTCCTCAAACAAGAGGAAGAGGAAGACACACAGCCCTATAGTTATGTAACTTTAGCCCTTGTAGGGCTCTATTTCTTCCCATACAATAGATTGTACCGCTTTGGAAAATGATAAACAGAACAGTAAGTAACTAAATTAGCTGCCATGGTATGGCCACCCCTCTAAGGAACTGGACTAATATTTAGAGGGAGCAAATGTTTGTCTAAACTTTATAGCAGTAAAACATTAGCTCTTTCAGAAAGCTGAACTGGCATTCAGTACAGTTTCATGAATCAGAGGTCTTTTCTGTAACACAGATGGGCATTTTTTAGATTAATTCTAACCCTATATTATGAATAGTTCTCTTCATGAGTGGGACTGGGTTTATTTCTACAGGGAAATAGTATCTTTTCTTTTTTGAACAAGATACTTCTAAGCATAAGGGGAGAGAACAATGAAACAATGTTGAAAAGAAAAAACAAAATGCAAAGTTAACCACAGATTTCCATAATGAGGAAACAAACCACAATGTTCTCTGAGATGGTGCCAGCCAGTCCCTCAGTGTTTTTCAATATAAAATAGAGGGTAAAGTAAGAAAAGTTGAGAGACTTTCAAATGATTTACATGTCCTGTTTATTTTAAGTCACAACTTCTTTTGTCAAACATGTATATGCAATACTGTTGCATGCAATTGCGCACACTTGAATAAAATGACAACAAAATTATTTCCAATGTATATGTTGTGAAGGGAAGCTAAATCTTACACCAGTAAGAGCTTGCTTAAAACCCAAAAACATCAACAGGCTGGAAAGATGAGTTGTACTTTTTGTATTTTTAGTAACTGTACTGCAAAATGTTAGATTTATAGCACAGCCACTGTGCTTAAAGGCTCCGTACCTTTAATATTTTGAGTCAGATTTAAATCAGTTTAATTACTTTAATCATGACTGTATGTACATAAGAAGAACTTAACCTATTCTTTCCCACAAATACTTGTTCTAATTAAATGTGTTTCAGATATGAAATATACAATTTAAATAAGTGGCTGAAAACTCTCATATGTCTTCTAGCTTACCACAAGCTGTCTTGGGTCATTATTTTACTGTCAACTGAGTGAATGCACTCTTATTTGAAACCATTTCATTCCTAACCAAATCTTTCCTTTTTAAAGTCTTACCATTTTTACTTCAACTCGAGAATCCATAAACTTTTTGAAGTGATTTTTTCTATTTTTCACTAACAGTAGATCTAGGTAAATGTCAAAATGGACCTGTATAACAGTGGGCTCTGTCAGCACTAACTGGGACTTGATATACCTCAATGAGGATTTCTGACGTGTACTGTGTCAAGAAAGAAGTCCAAAAGAGACTTCTGTATTTGTATACCCAGGTTTTGACTACCACACACAGCATTTCATTTAAATAAACAAAAAATGGAGAAGAACCAGCAGCTCCTTTATTTTCCTGAACACTAAAATATTCCTTTAATGGAAAAATGTTTAACTTCAAATAACCCATGGATGCACAGAAAATATACTTTTCAGCTGAGATTTGACTCTCATGAGATCCACAATCAACCCCAAAATGTTGATAAATACTTCACCCCAACAGGAATGGTTGCTGATCAATATTTTCCGTGGAAGAACTAAACTGAAAGAAGTTGATATTTCATGGAAGGTTCTACAGTTTTCGTTGGAAAATTCTGGAAATTTCTCAAACTCCCTATATATAGCCCGGAATGTCACTAATTCTGTTCTATTTTTGAATTTATTTATCAAGCAACCTTTTTCTTATTTGCAAAAAAACTGTAGAAAACATGGTATTTGCTAATTAAGTCATGTCTCAAATAGAGAAATGGTCTTGACTTGGGTTTCATTTGTAGTATTTCCATGTAATTTCTGCTTTCACTGAGCCAAGAAATCAATTTTAGCATTACACAATTGTGCACCGAATCACCTTTGAACTGTAATGTTAAGTGCAGTGAAGAACAGAAAACCTTCTGTATTTTTCCAATCTATGTGTACAAACTTAGAGCTGGGGAGGAAGGTCTAAGCACCTTGCAAAATAGGGTACTGAATTTTATTAAGTCAATGCATTTCCTACAGATTTATGTCACTATGAAAAAGTTAAGTGACCTGACTTATTACTCAAAACACTGAAAGTCAATGCATATGTGGAAAAGTAGTACATTTTCTTCTTTAATTTCAGAACATTTGCATTTGACTGGACTTTGTATAAAAATGCAAAACAACCACCTTTTACTTCTCATGGGAAATTAGTCAGCAGTCCAATAGTTCTAATGCTCAGGGTGCTTTTTTCACTTCATCTTTCTATTTCTTTATTTCATTTTATTAATTCTCATTGCACAGATACTGTTTTAAATTATTCTTATATCCCTTTGATATTAATGTTGCTACATTTTCAGCTCTGTAACCTACTGCCCAGAAGCATCACATTATATTCTTCTTTTGCAGTAGAAGAGACAAGTAGTCAAAAGCTGAGTGCAGTTTAGACTGCCTATGCAACTTTGTGTTATCCACAGTGTAGGTAGAATAAAGCACTTACAGACATAATCACTAGAAGTACAGTCACACTGTCAGGGTCCACTTAAACACACGATCCCAAACAGTTTTTAGCCGGAATTTGGAGTTTAAGGTAAGGAAAATCTTATTCTGATGTCTTGGGGTGTGAGACACCTCGGATATACACATTGTCAGGCAGCAGTGTATGTCAGACCCTGGAGATGAACAGCTGACTAGAATCCCTGAGATCATATCTGACTTCATGGGTGCAAGGGCAAGTTGATATTTTAGGCCACATTTGCATGAGAGCCTAATGATCCGGCTGTTTGCTGCAGGACCTCTTTGATCTAGATCCTCACTGTAAGAGGATTTTCACACCTGGCTTTTTTGTTTTAGGAGGGCATCTGTACTGACAGTGCCTGGAGTGATTTGACCATGACTTAACTTCCCTTCCTATTATCACTGAGATACATTATAAGCAGAAAGGGAAAGGCACTCAGACCAGATAGTAGGAGCCATGCCCTGTAAACAGCTGCTTGGGCATTTGGCCAGAAAGGATCATATGGGGTCGAGTCCTGCACAGACTCTTTTTTCTCGTTTTTGTCAAAGGCCAAATGCTTAAACTACCCTGGGAGCAAACTAGTGTCTAAAAGCAGGAAATTATGCCAGGCCCTTGGAACTAAGAAATCTGAATAGTGACCATGAAGCAGGTGTTTAAAGCAGGTAAGGCATTTTAGGCACTTTGAAACTCTCTGACAGAGTGAGATCACACATCTCTATGTTCCACTTACTCTCTGCTTTGAATCCCACTCTACAGACTTAATTTTTCCTCCAGAAAATGTAGGATAAAGTTGGATCTCTGACTCAGCTTTATGAATTCCATTTTTTAATATGCTGAGTGCATGACTTTTAAGCATTGCAGCACTGAACATTATTATGTCAAAAGCCTTTTGTTGAGTGATTACCATGGTGAAAAATACTCTAAAATTATGTTTCCAGAGTGATAGAGAAGTATTTTCATTATTTGACTTGATGCATGGCTCCAAGGCTCTCATTTCCTGCTCATTATTTGCACCTTCTGCATGTAGGCTGATAGCAAACAGCTTCCCAGGCTGTAGTCACCACTGTCCGGGTTATTCATGCCCATCTTGTGTCCTGTTTTCCATTTTTTACCTGTTATCTTCTTAAATAATTTCTAGTTCATTCTAGTATCTATTTTTTTTCTCCTTTGCCCTGATTCTTCCTTGATTTTATCTCACTATTTTGTGTTTTATGCTTGTAAACTGATTTATTTTATTTAGTACATTTCAAGGTTTTCAGTCCGTAACACCATTCAGTGCCTTAATGATAAGACCCCCTTTTGTCTCCTCTTTAATCTTCTTCCTCTGTTTGCAACAGTCCGATTATGGACATCCTGTACCAAGAACACCCTATGGTATGGTGGTTACCTCTAACTCGTGAGAGCAATTCAGCACATTTCTTCCACTCCTCTGACATATATCCACACATTTTTGAAATGCAGGTGTTCCATTCTATGCAATAAGCAATACGTGAACAAAGGCTGATGTGTGAACTTCCCTACCTCCAAAACAAAGCCCTTTCCTTTTGTTTGAGTGTCATAATATAGGAGAGAAGGGTTTTGACATATGAGGGGTCTTGAGGGTTTCCATAAGTCTGTCTGCCTCCCCTCCACTTCCAAAAGGATGGGCACTGTTCCAGGTAATTTCATGATTATAAGCCGCACCATTTTGACTAAAATTTTGTTCTGAACCCAAAGTGCGGCTTATAATCAGGTGCGGCTTATATACGGACAAAGCACGAAAAGTTGCTGTTCTAGTTTGGAGGACAGGTGTCTGCTGAGAAAGGCAGACGCTTCTCTTTGAAATGGAGAACGTAAACCCCCTCCCTCCAAATTATTATAATTTTGAAATCAAGCGGCTCTCAGGCAAAGATACGGGAATTAGGAATAACAGTTCTTTACTAGGAAAATTAAAATAGAAATACAGTACTACAAAGAAACAAATCCCAAATCCTGACCAAGTCAGAGTACAACCTGACACCCGGTCAGTCAGGGTGTTGGCAGCAGTCCCGTTAAATGGTGGCTGCATCCTCCTGCAGTGACAGATGTGATTCAGTTGAAGTAGTGGTTCTGTACAAGGTGCAGTTTCCCTCAGGAGGTCCAGTGGTGATGTGGAGAAATCCAGTTTTCCTCTGGAGTCCAGTGGAGAAAGGGGCTACCTTAGTGTCCCAAAACCTCTGTTTTTATTTTGGTAAGAAATTTTGGGCTCATTCTTCCTGGCTGGAGCTACTTCCAATGGGATGAAGTAATTTTATCAGTCACACAGTGGGACTCAATGGGCCATTAGCAGAAAATGACTGGCTGGAGGAAGGATGGGTTATGAAAAGATAAAGAAAAATGCTCCAGCTGGTTTCAGTGGATGGCCCATTAGCAGACTATCTCCCACGGAGATCAGGATCACTGCCCCCACCCTCAACAGATGGTGATAGAATAGACACCTTTTATCACACTCTGTATTGTAACGTGTGGCTTATAATCAGGTGCGGCTTATAATCGTGAAATTACTGTTCTGCTGATGATTCCCCTGAGCAAAATTCCCCTCACCTTGTAATCAGAAATGTTGATGTCTTGTGTCTTCTAAAAGATACTGTCTAGAATCTGACTAGTGAAATTAGGTCCAAATGATTGGAATTTCTCACGTTATAAATACGTATATGAGTACAGTGTAATTACAAAGACTTACAGCAAGATGATGGCTTTAGTACTGCATAGATCCTAAACATAATTTTGCTTTTCGTGCTTCTTTATAAATTAATTCCACTAAACCCCTAAATCAGCAGCAAATGGATCCCGTTATTTTCTAGGTAAGAATATGAAGTTTATAAATATGCATACAAAATTTGTGATTTCCTATTTCCAAAGTATAATGCATGTTTAACTGTATGTTGAAAAGTTCTGCTGGAGTATTCATGCACATGCCTGTACTTGAAAAATGAAAGACTGATACTTCCAGTGATGTCTATATCCATCTTGATTCCATGAGCATGGGCAATGTGTTGGAGGAGAGCTTCTGACCAGGCAAGTGGTTTGCTCTTCCATTGTCATATGTTGTCTAACAGCCCTTTGGGAACACTTTAAGGACTTGGACAAATGAATTAAATTTTTAGTTTTCTTTGAGAGTTTGGGATCTTGTCAGGGACTGGTAGGCCAAAAATAGTGATGGCCTTCCATTTTTATTATGCATTGCTTCCTAGATATCCAATGTTTCAGAACTGAGGTTTTCTGCTTCAAACTGTACAAAGCAATCTAAAGGTACAGTAGTTTCACGAATAAAAGCCGCACGGATTATAAGCCGCACTTCCGGTGCCTCGACAATGTTGCTGTCTTTGTCAATAGATAAGCCGCACCCCGAATATTAGCCGCACTTTCGTTCGTCGCGAGAATCCGTGCGCAGCTTTCACAAATTGGCCAATTAGTAACAGGATCGCGGCATAGCGGGCTTTACTGGCTCGGGGCGGGGCCAGGCAGGCTCGGCCCGCTCATGGTTGCCGACGGGGCCGGGTGGCCCAGCTCAGCGCCACGGCTCGGCGGGGCTGGCCGGGTGGTGCTGCCGCCACCGCCGGGCTCGCTGGCCCCCCTCTCCCGTCAGCACCGCCCCGCTGCCGCGTTCGCTCGCCCGGCTGGCAAGGCTGCCGCCGCCGCCGCCGGGCTCGCCGGCCACCCCGCGCCGCGTTCGCTCACCCGGCCGGCGGGCTGCCGCCACCGCCGCCTGGCTCGCCGGCCGCGCCGCGCCGTGTTCGCTCGCCCGGCTGGCGGGCTGCCGCCGCCGCCGCCAGGCTCGCCGGTCACCCCGCGCCACGTTGCGTCGCCCGGCTGGCGGGCTGCCGCCGCCGCCAGGCTCGCCGGCCGCCCCCTCCCGTCTGCACCGCCGCCGCGTTTCCTCGCCCTGGCCGGCACTGCAGGCCCCCGCACCGCCGGGCTCCCCCACGCTGCTGGCCCCGATTCTGCTGGGCTTCCCCCGCTGCCAGGCAGCCCCACCCGCCGGCCTTCCTGCTTCTGCCATGCTCCCCTGCACTGCTAGCCCCAGTTCTCCCGGGCTCCCCCGCCCTGCTGGCCCAGGCTCTGCCGCCCGCCCCCCACACTGCTGGCCCCGCCTCTGCCAGGCTTTCCCACCTCTGCCGGGGCCGGCCGGGCTCCAGCTTGGCTTGGGGCTGCCGCAGGCTCTCACTTCCGTGTTGGCAGCTTTTAGAATTTTGTTAATGTATTAGCCGCCCCGGAATATTAGCCGCACTTCCGGGTTTCCACCAAAATTTTGGTCAAATTGGTGCGGCTTGTATTCGTGAAATTACTGTAGTTAAGATCTACCACTTTTGTGGTCAATAGTGTATTCCAGAATTAAGGTTTTATTCTTGCTCACCAGGAAATACATATTTCAGTATATGTAATATTCTCATCCTAACCAGCTGCTTGATTTTTTAAAAAAATTTTTTTCCAAATCTCACTGAGCACATCCTTCTCAATTTTTGTTTCAAATGTTGTATTCTAAATTAGACTAATTCGAAATCCTGAGCAAACAAAACTCCAGCAGTTACAGCTTTGCCATGTCCTTTTGTTGCTGTGGTACCAGCTTAGATGACAGCAGCAGCACGCAATTGTGCATGGGCAGGCTGAATTAATCTCTCCCAATGGAATTACTCCTCAGGAGATGCACAGGAAGCAGAATAACAGGCAGAAGAGGACTCTAGAGCTTTGCACACCTGATGTATTTTATATCAACATTTAGTGGAAGACTTAATTACCTTCATAAGTGAAACACAGCTAGCCTAGGTAGTAGTCAGAGGTAATAAATATTGTCTGGACTTCAGAGGGAACCATCCAGTTCCTACAGGAAAACAGAGATTACTGCATGGTAAGCAGCCCCAATTTTCAGCTTTCTTAGCACTATTCCAGCTCTTGAACAAATGAAAATTCAATTGTGTTGGAAATTCTGGAAAGAGCAAAGAAATAACAAAAAAACCCCAAAAAACCAAAACCAAAACCAAACAAACAATCACAATGACAAAAAAAGAAGAAAACCTCCAAACAAACAAAAAGCGGAAATCACTCAAAGAGCTAGAAATAACCTTATACACAAACTAATGACTCACCTCTTCTTTCCAATCAACCCCTTAAATGAGATTTTTATCACTGAAAATAGTTCACCTAAAAATCACAAAATAAGAAAAACATTGAAAAGTTGACTCACACACCCCCTAGCTAACAATTGGCTATTTATTTTCTTCCAGTTGCTTTATAAATTCCCATGGGAACAGAGATCCCTTTTTGATTTCAGGAAATATCATTCTGTCAATATGCTTGTCTAGCATACACTAAGTCATTTTGTTTTTTCCTAATAGGTGACATTTTAACATTGCATTTCATTTATACAAAGACCACAATATTAAGAAAACTTAAGGTACTCATTTTTCTTGTATGAGTAAGAATCCAGATACAAGTCTGGAATGAATTTTTCAGCAGTGTTAAAGGTAATAAGGGTTCACTTCCTAAATGCTGATGTTTAAGTTTTGGCCTTTTCCACTTGTGCTTGTTCAGCTTCTCAAGTAGCTGTGAGCAGCTTTATTTTTCTACTTGCTATTGTAAGTTCATACAAGTTCATACAAGTTGATATTGAAGACTCAATCCAACAAAGTTCATAAGTAAATGTTAAAGAACTAAAAAGATCCAGGAAACCATTTACTTATATGTATTCTTTGCCCTGTTATTTTGGCAGCAGGACCAAATCCTCATTGGGTATCTTGTTTGTCAACTTCGTTGGTTGGTCCCAGCCTGTGAAAACTGCAAAATCAAGAAAAAAGAGCAACACTTAGTGTGTTCCTAAGGAAAAGCTGGACATGGGGCAGACATGCTGTGGTGGTCTGTATCAAGATGCAGGATTGAGTCCTGATGTTTACAGACAATGCAATCATTTTTTTATCCTCCTTATCAGACTATGCCACTGTTTCCCAGGCACTTAAAGACATTATTAGAACACAGAAAATTATGAAAAGTAAGATGTTATATACTTTATATCTCAGAGATAAATTATACAGGAAAGAGAGTCTATATGCATTGTAGCTAGAGACTGACATAACCTTTTGGTAAGGGAAGAAAGCAGTTTCTCTGCTGTGATTTTGGGAGTTATTCACATGGATACTGGTTATGTGGCACACATATTCACTTGGTCAGTTTTATTTTCAGTGTCTAAATTTGCATTCCCAGCTCAGTGACTTTAAGTCACTTATGCATCATGAAATGCCCCTGTCATCAACAGTGCATTTTCTTTAGTCCCACTTTCTAGCTTTCCAGCTAGGAAAAAAAGTAAACTCAAAGTCAAAAGTCCTACATTTGAGTACCTTCACACAAGTGTCTGTATGTGCACTGAGTGTCTAAGCTGCCGCTGTCATCAGTGAGATATAGCCAATGTCACCAGCAGACCCTGAAGGTTCCTTCAGCTGACATTAAATCAGGTATCAGTATCCTGTCAGCTGCTTGGTGCTGTACACTCCATTGGCAAGGAGCTCAATTCAGCAACTCTCAGTCCCATAGAAAAGACCTAACATGCTCCAGTCTCAGGATCTGGACTCCAGCCTGTAAAGAGTGAGCACTGTGGCAGGCTCTCTAACATTCCCTTCCAGAAACCTTCGAGTGTTAAATTAGTTGTTATTTAAAGAGGAATGGAAGGAGAATTTAATGCCATTTTTGTAACATATATTTTAGGTCTACTAGCAGTGGACAGGAAGGATTTTTCCCACCTTTCTGACATTCATTATGGTTAGTGGTATTTATATTTTCCATGTTTTTCTAAAGCACAAGGTGTTGCAACAAGGGCAAGAAGGGCTTAAAGACTTACTAGCATTTGAGAAACTCTCAGAGGTCAGACTGATATGTGTCATTTAGGACTATACTGATCTCTAGATTTTGATCTGAAATGCTTGCAAGGTCAAGTTCACACAGACTTTTAGGATTTTGCCTCTCACTTTAGTTGTGGGCCACAATACACTCACTGAAATTATTGGCCAGTTTCACTTAGCAAATTTTTATATGACTGTGGTGACTTAGGACATCAGTGAAGACTCTGACCAATAAGGCCATGACAGGTGCATATTTAGAATGTCTTAACTGTTGAAATGGTTTCTGTGTGGATCATAGCACTGAAACATGCTGCAATTAAAATACTCTGTGTACAGCAGACAGCTCTCAGAACTTCCTGAAACTCAGTTCCCTCTATATTACAGCAATTTGAATGAACAAAATATCAAGTATTCAAAATTTTTGTTTGTTTTTGAAACTCTTGGATCATGAGTATTTTCTGTTTCCTATTTGATTAACTTTCTTCACACCTAAAATATTGGAAAATTTACAATTGGATACAAAATAGTAAGTACTTGTACAGTAATATTTGTTAATATTTGTTGTGGTGATAGATTTTCTTTTATTAGACTCCAGAATCATTTGCACTATAGTCTCATACCCAGATGCATGGTGAAGAAGCTGTTAGAATGTTTTGCACAGAATGGTTTTGTGATGAAAGAAAACCCACATATTGCAGCTTTAAATTTAAAATATTCATCACTGAAAACCAAAACAATAGCAAACTGTAGGTAGAGAAGATGTTTTTCTCCAGAACTTGTCATCATAGTCAGACCATGGCCAGTTTATATATGATGCTACTTTCAAGAGCAGTTAGCTGAAAAATATTTTATTTGTTAATGAAGCTTCACAGCACTATGCAGTACTACATGATGCACTGCATGAGCATTCATTTGTGAATTGTAACATTTAAAAGCTTTATAAAAAAGATCAACTGCCTCCTTTTGTTCTCTCTTGACTGGTAATTTTGTACTGTCTGCTGAAATGGCAGCATTGGTGGCTGATTACAATGCTGATGTCAAAGAAAGAGATGTCAAAGGCATCCTGTTAAAAATGCTGCCTTCATTACATATCTGTTTGGTCATGTATATTGCAGATTATTTCTGAACATTAAATAAACCCTGCATGGCATGGTCCTAAAATCGTGCTTTTTAAATGTAGTGATTTTTCCCCACAACCAATCTTATACAGAATGATTCAAATATTCCAATGTTAATAATAATAATAATAATAATAGTAATAATAATAATAGCCTTTTGATTCACAAAAACATTGTTATTCTTGTCTCTCAACAAAGTGTGAATTATCTTCAACTTAAACTGGATGCAACTACATTGGTATATTGCTATTTTCCCCTTACTATTGGTTGCTATTAGAAAGCAACCATTGAAATGACCTTGGAATTTGAAGGGTCACATTTAACATTACCAGCTTGAAAACATTAAAACATTAGAAATGTTGCAAAATGTTTCTTCCTTATGTAATGTGACTTTGTTGTCCCCAATAAGCTTGTGCTGGATGTTCAGCTGAGCTCACCTGTCCTCCAGGGGTAAATACAGTGAACAACATTAAAAAAAAAAACAAAGCATTGCAACATTCACAGATAATAGGAAGGAAGGAAGAAAAAAGGAAGAAGGAGAGAGAGAGAGAAAGAGAAAGAAAAAAAGAGAGAAAGAAAAAGAAAGACAAAAATTCTTTTTTTTTCCCTGTACTTAGTGTGTTAGATCATTATTACATTTTGAAGGCACATTTTAAAAAGGAGTAGTTCTAACTATGGCCATACATTTTTAGAGGTGTTTTATCACACGTTGTAGATGTGCTTGGAGAGGATCAGTCTACAAACCCAAGAAGTAGTGTGTGAGGCACAGGGGCGAGAATCAACAGACACTTAGAGAGGAAAAGGTAGACCATTTCCACATTGCTGTAGCAGAGGAAAAACTTGTGTCCTGGCCTGTTTTGTCTAATGAACTGTGCTGTATAACTGTTCCCAAAATTAAGTGTTTAAAGAAAACTTAAGACATTCCTTGGGTTTGCTGAATGCCACATCAGAAGTAATTAATGGCTGATACTGTCCTCATGATGGTATTTTCAATCATTTCCATGGCACATCAGTGCCAACAAAACAAACCTGTAATTGCCCCACCCCTGCTCCAAACAAATACATGCTAACACTATTTAAAATATAATTTGGAAGTTCCATCAGGAATTATCCATAGCAGGAAAACACAGGTAAATTTTTACCCTCTTCATATTACAATTCATTTTTCTTAGAGGTGAGGCCAAGCTGTGAGGCCAAACATGAAAGATCATGTCTCCATGGACACGCACATCTCTATTTCCATATATACAAATTAATGTTATTGATACAAGTATTTTTTTTGAGAAAGAAAAGAAAAAATAGTCCTATACAGAAGCAAATTAAAAAAGAAAAAAGAGTTAATGAATGCATCCTCTATAATCATTCATATGCAGGGATATTTTACCTATTCAGTAATAATCTCATTGTTTAAAGCTTATTCAGGGCAAAAGTAAATGCAGTTTCTGTAGGTCTATATTTTTAAAGTTATATTGATCCATCTCTGAAATATACACATTTCACATACATGTACATTTTGTTAGCTACCAATTTTAGTAAGAATGGAATTTCTTCCTATGTCCATTGAAACCAATGGCAAAATCCTTGCTGAATGTATTGAGATTAGCTTTTCTGTCATCATCACTACTTTGATCCAAATAAATTATGTCATCTTTTGTCACTGAAAAGAAAGAGCATATGCAGTTATGTCCAAAGTGTTCCCATTTGTATTTTGAAACATGGGCTGCTGAGAGCTCTGCTGAGGTCTAAACAGAAATATTTATTCCTCCTTCCTCCATACACACACACACAATTTCCTACACCTCCTATTTACCACCCAGAGAGAAGGATCACATTTCCACTCCTCCCCTGCTCAGAGAGTATTTCAGAATCTTTTTGAAAAACTCTTGACCTCGCACATATGTACTATTACTGCAGAAAGCTTCTTTAGTTTTCCTCTGATACCTACTTCTGGGTAATCTCATACAGGACTATAATTAGGATAAATAAAGAACAGTGTCTTTAGAGAGCTATTATTTTTCTTTGGATATCCTTGTGAATGATTATTACCGAAAGGTTTAGGCAAAGTGCCCTCCTTCCATGCTCTGCAGGAGGTCTGAGCGTCATCTGCAACACCTTGCTTCTTCACAGTAGCCAAGCTGTTTTGGACAATGTAAGCACTGCCTGAATGTGCTGTATTATGAGTGCAGTAAGATTAGTAAGAGTGTGAGTCTTTTGGGGGTACTCATCTTAAGAGTACTAGCTATTAGGAAAGGTCTCCTGGAGGAGGTAGCTGATGGAAGGACCACCAGCACTGCAAATGCCTGATACTGCTTCAAATTCCCCTTAAATTCAGGGTGAAAGGCATCTGCAAACCCAGGTAGACCAGGTCTGGAGAGCTTGATGCATACTAGCTTCTGCAGCAACAGCACACAAGGGTAATGTAGCTAAGCAACACAATCTAGTTATGTTCAATGGTCCAGCCCTTGTTGTTTTAGGAACTGTTTAAGATGTTGCACATAATCTCTGGACTGGTAGGCGGAGATACATCTTTTACCAGCTGGATGCCATACTGTACAATAAAACAACAGAAACACCCAAGTGAGTTTCTTCCAGGTTCTGACATAATGTCCCTTTAAGCATATGCATATTTTCTTCAGTCCCCCATGTGCTCTACTGCAGTATTCCAGATTCCTTTTCCTCCTGAGCTTATGCCTTCAGGAACTTTGGGGTATTTTTGGGAAAAAATGTATTCAACTTAATAGCAGTTATTCTTTGTATCACTCAAGATGAGAAATTTCTTTTGCAACAAGGCCTGAAGAACAATTCCTTCTAAAGAGGATGAGGCCAAGCATTTTTATTCTTAAAAATGGCTGTAGCTTCCTATTCTCAGCAGGTCCAAGGCTTCGGGCTGCCCTGAGAGAAGTTAGTGACCCCTTTTTCAACACGGTCACCTCACTTCTTACAGTCAGTGCTCTCCATGGAGTGAGCTTGACAACCCTGGTGTAGGTGGAATTTGCACTAAGCTTCTCAAAGCCCATATACCTCCAGGATGCTGAATGACAGCACACTCATCTGCCTACACACAGAACTGAGGCATTACAGCATTGGACAACTCTGATTGATTGAATAGACCCTGAGGGCAGGACCCTATTACCAAGCCAATGCTCAGAACTGATTAACCCCTTAGCCAGTGTCAAATACAGTACATTGCTGTAAGAAGACTATAAATCATAGGATAACTGTAGGGTCAGGCCTATTGTGGCCCTCTTATATGTCTTGCCTGAAGCCTACTGTTGATTTTTCTAAAAAGAGTATGTTAGTGCTATTCTGGCAGAAGGATAGCAGTACAGGAGCTTCCCATCCAGATTTTTATTAATCACAATATTGTGTAGGTTGTTTGCTTTTTCCCTTGTTTTCCTTTGCTTTTTTCTCCTGGTCACAGCAGGAAATGCTTTACATGACAGTCAAGGTGTATTTATGGTGCAATACCAGCCATGCCCACACTGTCTTGTAGAATAGAGCCTAGGATTCTGTGTTTGTTTCTGTTGGTACATTTCCTCAGAATGGGAGTCAGAAAGTTGGGCTAATTTAGCCCAAGGAGACACCTGAAGTTAGTAACAGCTGACAGTAGAAAATGTCAGTGAGAAACACCCTCTTAAAAGAACACATTTGTGCCTGCATTCAAGGATTAGGAGGCTTGCTCAGATGTCCTGCTTGCAATCCATGGGCTGTTATCACCTCTTGAAAATAGGTGTTAAAAATTTGAGAGAAAGAGCAGGATCTGCACACGTGGAAACAGGAGACAGGCCCTGTGATTATGCTAGTGCCAGTGCTGGTGATAATTCTCTTATACAAAACAGCCCAATGGCTAAGGTACTACTACCCTGGAGAAGGCTGGGAGAAGGCTGCTCCCACATTCACAGCCATATTTACCATAATACATCATAGCATAGATGAGGAATGAACTTGAGCAAGGACCAGGATCTATGTTGGCTCTCTTTCTGCAAATGTGTGCCATATTTCTGCTTTCCCCCCCCCACCCCTTTTCGGCCCAGAATCTTGAGTGTAAAAACCAGCATATAATGCATCCTCTCCTGAATAGTGTAGAATATAGCTTAGCTGAGAGTACTGCTTAGGGCATCCTCTTGGGAGGCAGAAGATCTAATGAGAATATCCTCAGACTGAGGAGAGGGCTGATTCCGAGTCATCCATTTCCTGGATGAATGCTTAAAGACAAGTGCCTGCATTATCACCTCCTTATAAAGGAAAATGAAAATGGCCCCTCATCTAACTACACCTATCTTTATCAAGAGAGACATAAAGGGCAAATTTTTCAAAAATGGGTTAGGCCCAGGTCCTCAAAGACATTTAGGCATTTGATTTCCTTTGATTGTAGGGGGAATTAGCTTCCAAAGTGCCTTTGAGGATCTGGACCTTGGAGATTTAAGATACTCAATGTCATTTATTAAATGTGGAATCAGTAGGAGTCGGGCATCTAACGAGAACCCCACAGTCTATATGTTTCTAAATTATGTATGCACTTTGAAAATGCTAAGCCCTTTATCATGCAGGAAATCAGGATTGATGACTGATGATCCTTTCTCATCTTAACATCCCTTGTAAGGCTTGCTAAGATCTTGTGAGCACTGTGATGGACACATCACAGTCATATATATGTCATGCATCCTGAGATATTTTATATCTATATACACTTCTGATGGGTAGTCAGTTTCCTTCCAAAATGGCATGTCTTATGATAGGCTTCTTTTTAATTATTTAAATTATTTCTGCATTTTCGGATGCTTAAATCTTTCAATAATATATTTCATTTTAAAAAGAAAATTCTGCATATCTTTACCCAGATTGATGTTTTCTAAAACTGCACTATTCCAGTATTGATTTATCTTAGCAGAACCAATTCTGTGAATAATGCCCATAAATTTTATTGAAATAAAAGGTTTGTGGTATTTACCTTGAGAGATAACTTGCTGAGGCTGATATATAACTTTCTGTTCTTGTTTTTTGTTGGGTTTTTTCCCCTGTTTGTTTGGTTTGTGGTTTTGTTTGTTTGTTTGTTTGACTAACAATAACAGAAACCCCTCTTCTGGTCTTTTAATAATATAGCTTTAAAAGTAATCTCCAGTTTTTAAGAGCTTTATGGTAAACATTTGCCTTCAGTGTCACGTAGGCAGTTTAGGCATAAAGCTACTGACTTTAATTAAGTGCTGAGTTTTCCCAGAAAGGTTAGGGTTGTGTTTTTTCTTTTATATTTTATTTTAACTAAATTGCGGTTAGAATTTCATGGTAACCTGGGAATTTTTGGCGATCCTTTGCTCCGAACATTGTCAATGTAACACAGATAACCTTCACCACCTGCTCGATGTTAGTCTACCTTTTAATGATTATTAAAGAGAATTCAGAATCTTAGGAACTCTCATAGACTCCTCATCTGATATTGAAAGCAAGATCATATCTTTGTTAGTCTACTCATATTTTTTCCTTGTTATTTTTTTTTCCTTTAGGATCGTTTCCTTCTCTAGTGATAAGGTGGTTTGCCACCTTGAGGGCAAGACTAGGTAAGTTTCCTATTGTTAGCACGTGATTCACCTTCTTAGTCTCGGGTCCCTTTCAGACATAAAAAGCAGTATAAGCTGCCTTTATATCTTTTCTTATCTTCAGCCGTTCTGAGATGAAACTTCTTCATGCAGTCACTCCATTCTTAAGTTTCTATAGTGTGTCCACAGCTTTAAAGAAAATCTGTTTTACAATTCAATGTATGGCCTGGCATGTAAGTTTAAAATAAGACAGAGGATGAATGATTTATGAAACAGGAAGAAATTACTAAGAGGGTAATTATTTTATTTATATAACATCAGAGTTATAAAGGAGCAAAAAAAAACCCTAAACAGAGGTTACCAAAGTGATACAATTTATCTACATGCATTAATACAGATAAATAGGCATGGTCAATACCTAGCTATATATTAGTAGTTACAAAATTAACTGGTGCCTGTAAGTGTGGTTTTTGTAAAGGGAATATGATGCCATACATTAAAATTTGTAGCAAAAAGTCAAATAGGACACCAGAAATTTGAATTTTGAATAGGTATAATATTACTGAATTAGAGTTGCAAGATGGAGAACATTGTTGTGGAATATATTTTATTTGAGAAGGAAGTGAGGAAAAACACATCCATTGAATTCAAATTTGTCAGAGTTATGGAGAGAGAGAAAAACTCTTTGACAACTCTGGCTCACAGAAATTCTTTGACTTTAAATGTACTAGAGTAGCCTGGTGGAGTGAAAGAGATCCCCTCCCATATCAGGAGTGGTTTGGGACTAGATGATGATTAAAGTCCACTCCAACCCTATAACATTCTATGATTCTATAACTGTATGCTGAAACTTGTTCATTAGGATGCCCTGACATTTTTCAGAGCAGCTCATTTAACATATGGTTTAATTGAGAAACATAATAATTAATATTCAATTTAATATTTAGATTTGTAATTGGATTTAGAATGCAAGGAAGAAGAAATGTTTATACTTATAATTTTTAAAAGGATATGTCAATGATATGAAACATTTTTATTTCCAGAATGCAAAATTAGAAAAAAAGTATTGAGCAAAGTACGTAATTTCACGATTATAAGCCGCACCATTTTGACTAAAATTTTGGTCCGAACCCGGAAGAGCAGCTTATAATCAGGTGCGGCTTATACATGGATAAAAAATGAAAAGTTGCTGTTCTAGTTTGGAGGACAGATGTCTGCTGAGAAAGGCAGGAACTTCTCTTTGAAATGGAGAATGTAAACCCCCTCCCTCCCAATTATTATAATTTTGAAATCAAGCGGCTCTCAGGCAAAGATATGGGAATTAGGAATAACAGTTTTTACTAAGGAAATTAAACTAGAAATACAGTACTACAAAGAAACAAATTCCAAACCCTGACAAAGTCAGAGTACAACCTGACACCCCGTCAGGCAGGGTGTTGGTAGCAGTCCCATTAAATGGTGGCTGCATCCTCCTGCAGTGACAGATGTGATTCAGTTTAAGCAGTGCTCCTGTACAAGGTGCAGTTTCCCTCTAAAGGTCCAGTGGTGATGTGGAGAAATCCGGTTTTCCTCTGGAGTCCAGTGGAGAAAGGGGCTCCCTTAGTGTCCCGAAACCTCTGTTTTATCTTGGTAAGAAATGTTGGGCTCTTCTCCCTGGCTGGAGTAACTTCCAATGGGATGAAGTAATTTTATCAGTCACCCAGTGGGACTCAATGGGCCATTAGCAGAAAATGACTGGCTGGAGGAAGGATGGGTTGTGAAAAGATAAAGAACAATGCCCCGCCTGGTTTCAATGGATGGCCCATTAGCAGAATATCTCCCACGGAGATAAGGATCACTGCCCCCACCCTCAACAGATGGTGATAGAATAGATACCTTTTATCACACTCTCTATTGTAACCCAAGACAGGTGCCGACACCTGGACGTGCGGCTTATAATCAGGTGCGGTTTATAATCTTGAAATTACTGTATATGAGGAATACAAAATAAAAAAAATTAATTTTGTGTAAGGAAAATATAGACAGTAAAAATTAATCTATGTTTGCTGTTGTATTCCAAAATAATTAAGGAAATGAAAAGGATTTAATCTTTATTTTTGAGGAAAATAAAGCAATGGAAAAAATACATAGTTTAGAAAATTAAGAGAAGATGACTTTAAAAATAGTTTAAAATTACTGACATTAAATTATACTTCGAAAGATCTTTGTTAAGAAAGGGGCATACAAAATGAAGCTTATATAACTAGCAAATGATTACATTTTTAAATATACATTGATAAAGACTAGACAAAAAACTACTTGGAAAAGTGGAAAATTTGCAACTTGTTCAGGCTGTTAGGCAGGCAATTAGGAAATTAATTTGCTTTTTCACAAGCAATTATTTTTGATGAGACATGGAAATCTGGATAATTACCTAAAAACTATAGAGGAAAGGAAACAAATTCTGAAGAAAAAAAAAAAATTGTTTTCTGAAGATTCTCTTTATATCCCAGAACAGTACTGGGAAAATACTGAGAGAAAAGAGTTCACTACAAATTAACTTAGTTATCCCAGAGAACAGGAAAAACTCTCGCTTCTCAAGTCAACTCCATGTAAGAAGGAAGACACAAATGAAAAAAAAAAAAAAAAAAACCCACACCAAAATAATTCCTTTTCTGCACTGTTTCATTACCCACCACATATAACAGCTGGATCTGAGAGAGGAACATAATATATCCTTTACTGAAAAATAAAAGTGAATCAGGAATATTTTGTCTTTCTGAATAGGTTTATGTTTGTCAACTTGTTTGTCTGTTTTCTCTGTGCTCCAGAAGCAACACTTTCCTCACTAGGAACAGAGTAGGAGTGGAATTGAGTCTCAGGAACCTGAAGATCTAGAGCACCAGGAAGATTTTTAATATAGTGTCTTGATAGATAAAGATGGTAACATTTTACTGCATGTGAATTGAATGGATGAAAGAAAAGCAATGACAATTGGATTTTTAATTAAACCTCTGATACCATGCTTCATAAAATGTTACCCAAATTATTCCATAGCCTGGAAAGTAACTGCAGAACTGTAGATCAGAAATAACATAAACTTCCATCGACAGAAAAGAGAAGAGGTTAAGGAAAGACAACAGGTACTGTACAGATCTTGAGTCTGGAGGAATTGATGCTTAAATATTACCCAGCTCCCTTCAATCCCCTTCTCTTATAGAGCCCTAACCCATGGGATTCATCTAAACAGGTCCTTTAAAAGGCCAAATTAGCTCTCCTGAAGCCTCTCTTGAAATAGAGAATGTAAACCCCCTCCCTCCAAATTATTATAATTTTGAAATCAAGGGATTCTCAGGCAAAAATATGGGAATTAGGAATAACAGTCCTTTACTAAGAAAATTAAAATAGAAATACAGTGCTACAAAGAACAAACTCCAAACACTGACAGTCAGAGTACAAACTGACACCCCATCAGTCAGGGTGTTGGTAGCAGTCTGATTAAATGGTGGCTACAGTCCCCTGGCAGTGACAGATGTGGTTCAGTTGAAGCAGTGGTCCTGTAGAAGGTGCAGTTTCCCTCTGGGGGTCCAGTGGTGATGTGGAGAAGTGTGGTTTTCCTCTGAAATCCAGTGGAAAAAAGGGCTACTTGGTGTCCTAAAATCTCAGTTTTTATTTTGGTAGGAAAGGCGTGGCTTTTCCCCCTGGCTGGAACATCCCCCAATGGGATGAAGTACAGTAATTTCACGACTACAAGGCGCACTGGATTATAAGGCACACTTCTGGGTGTTGGCAGATTTCCAACATTTGTCCATATATAAGGTGCGTTGGAGTATATGGCGCACTTCCGGCTATAGATCAAAATTTTAGTCAAAAGGGTGCACCTTATAGTCTTGAAATTACTGTAATTTTATCAGTCACACAATGGGACTCAACGGGCCATTAGCAGAAAATGACTCCCTGGAGGAAGGATGGGTTGTGAAAAGATAAAGAACAATGCCCCACCTGGTTTCAATGGATGGCCCATTAGCAGAACATCTCCCGTTGAGATAAGCATCACTGCCCCCACCTGGTCACAACAGATAGTGATAGAATAGATACTTTTGGTCACATCCTATATTGCAACCCAAGACACCAGTCCTTCATTGTTTTTTAGTACAGGGTCCAGCAGCATACTTCTCCTCCACCATGGATGTCAAATAGTTATCATCATCAGCCTCCTGGACTGTGTGTACAGAGCCATGTTGTCTTTCCAAGAGATATCAGAGTGGTTGATTTCCTCCAGAGAACCAGGCTCTTTGGTCATGAGGCTACTGTACGCTGCCTGTAGGCAGCCTAATCAACTTATTTTTCCTGATCAGGTGACCATTTTCCTGACCTGTGGCAAGCTCCCACAAAAGTATCACCCATATCAGCCTGCCCCTCAATTTTTACTCATAAGCTCTCAACTCATTTGTGATCCTCTCCGAGGCAGAGATACATTCCAATTCTGCCCTAAAATAAAAAGCAGCTCCACCACCTCCCTTTGCTGTCCTGTCTTTCCTAAAAAGGGCCATAGCTATCCATGACAGCATCCAAGTCATGTGAGCTATCCCACCATGTCTCTGCAATGTGAAGGAGATGGTGGCCCTGTGGCTGCACATAGATCTCTAATCCTTCAATCCTTCCTGTATTCCCCATGCTGTGCATGTTTGTGTGCAGGCAGTTCAGAGAGGTAATTGTGCATGCAAGTTTCCCAGGAGGGGTACAAGAGGAGCTGCCATAACCACACACACCCTTGAGCCTGTTGGACTTCTGGATCTCATTGTGGAAGGCAGCCAAGGAACATTTGCTGCTGCTCAGAATGGCTAGGCTTATCGATCCTAGGCTGAATGCCATGGCCCGAGTATTTCCTTGCTGGACCCTGCATTCTGAGTCCTTCAGTTTAAAGCCTGGCAAGTCAGCCAACCTACTGCCAAGGATTCTTTTACCTCTTCTAGACAGGTAGATCCTACTCCTCCCTAATAGTCTAGAGGTATCAAAGTATATATAATTGTTACAAAAACCAAGCCTTTCTCAACAGCACCAGCCACAAAGCTAGAATTTGATTGGCATTATATGTCCATCTCTGCACATTTTGTTTAACTGCTAAAATGGAAGAGGAGATATCTTTTATATCCATTTTATATATGGATATAAAATTATATCCATATATCTCATCTAAATATGCAATATAAAATATAAAACATTTAATTTAAATTCTATTTAAAATATATTCAATACATTATTAAACATTACCTTATGGTATAAATGGGCACTCACGTATCACCTTTCTCTCGAGCCC
Organism: Catharus ustulatus; assembly: GCF_009819885.2. Classification (NCBI taxonomy): domain Eukaryota; kingdom Metazoa; phylum Chordata; class Aves; order Passeriformes; family Turdidae; genus Catharus; species Catharus ustulatus. The sequence goes on along the minus strand of NC_046221.1, from coordinate 130,337,699 downwards.
GTTGCTTGCAGGATGACATGTGGGATTATGCAGCCTTTGCAATCTGACACAACAGAAGTAGATGAGGATGGTCTTGAACCTTGAGTATTCCCAGTTTGTATCATACTGGTTGGCTTTGCACCATTCCTAGGAGAGAAAGGGAGAACCAGCTACCAAGTACCCATTGGTGCAAGATGATATGATGCATAGGTGAGAAAGTGTGTTCTTCATAAACAAACCAGCAGCTATTCTATGAAATCTCGACAAACATTAGTAGGGGCTGAATAGATCATTTATTTTAAGATTCAAAACACTGAGAGTAATTTAAAACAGTATAAAATAGGAAAGAACTAATTTTAAAATAATTTGAAACACATGTATATGTGTGTGATAAATAATTGGTTTGTGTGAAATATGGAAAATATGTGCAATTGTGAGGAAATAACGCTCATAACTCATGAGATTTCAGCTAACCAAAATAGTATTATAAGGCCAGCAAAACCACTCACAAGGGGAAAGTGCAAAATTCCAGTAACAGTTAAATGAACTAGTTTATTCATTTATGATTCCAAAAACCCCTCTACTAAATATAACAAACTACACGTGGTTGCAAAATAATTCAGTGTACTATGGAAAAGAAAATTATCCACCCTGTAGGTTAATTTTTTTCTAAGTTTTTTTCCCCTCCAAAAGAAAGAAGAAAAAATGTGAAAGAGAGAAAGAAAAAAAGAGAAACTGATTAAAAGGAAAATGGAATACTCCTTATCAAAGACATTGTATGATTTGTAAACAAGTGCCCCAAAGCAACAAAAGCTATAGATTTGTTCATACTACTACCCTTTAGAAGACTTTATGTCTCTCAATTGTGAGTCACACAGAATTTGCTAATAAATATTACCGCTGATATATCAAAATAAACATTTTATATACAGTAGTTTCACGAATACAAGACGCACGGAGTATAAGCCGCACTTCCAGTGCCTCGACAATGTTGCTGTCTTTGTCAATAGATAAGCCGCACCCCGAATATTAGCCGCACTTTCGTTCGTAGCGAGAATCCGTGCGCAGCTTTCACAAATTGGCCAATTAGTAACAGGATCGCGGCATAGCGGGGTTTACTGGCTCGGGGCGGGGCCAGGCAGGCTCGGCCCGCTCATGGTTGCCGACGGGGCTGGCCGGGTGGTGCTGCAGCCGCCGCCGGGCTCACTGGCCCCCCCCTCCCGTCAGTACCGCCTCGCTGCCGCGTTTGCTCGCCCTGCCAGCGGGCCAGCTGCCGCTGCCGCTGCCAGGCACGCCGGCTGCCCCGCTGCCGCGTTTTCTTGCCCGGCCGTAGGGCTGCCACCGCCGCCGGGCTCGCTGGCCCCCCTCTCCCGTCAGCACCACCCCGCTGCCGCGTTTGCTTGTCCTGCCGGCGGGCCAGCCGCCGCCGCCACTGTGAGGCATGCCGGCCGCCCCGCGCCATGTTTGCTTGCCCGGCCGGCAGGGCTGCCGCCGCTGCCAGGCTCTGCCAGTGGGGCGGCCGCCGCCAGGCTCGCCGGCCGCCCCCTCCCGTCTGCACCGCCGCCGCGTTTGCTCGCCCTGGCCGGCACTGCAGGCCCCCGCACCGCCGGGCTCCCCCACGCTGCTGACCCCGATTCTGCTGGGCTTCCCCCGCTGCCAGGCAGCCCCACCCGCCGGGCTTCCTGCTTCTGCCATGCTCCCCTGCACTGCTAGCCCCAGTTCTCCCAGGCTCCCCCGCCCTGCTGGCCCGGGCTCTGCTGCCCCCCGTGCCCCGCCCTGCTGGCCCAGGCTCTGCCGCCCGCCCCCCACACTGCAGGCCCCGCCTCTGCCAGGCTTTGCCACCTCAGCCGGGGCCGGCCGGGCTCCAGCTTGGCTTGGGGCTGCTGCGGGCTCTCACTTCCGTGTTGGCAGCTTTTAGAATATTGTTCATGTATTAACCGCCCTCGAATATTAGCCGCACTTCCGGGTTTCCACCAAACTTTTGGTCAAATTGGTGCGGCTTGTATTCGTGAAATTACTGTAATTCAGTATGTCTCTGAATTATGCAAATGACTGACACTGTAGTTTTCCCATTTCTTTAAAAAACCAAGCATACAGTCCTCAGACTTTGGTTGAGGATGTATGAATTCCATGACCACCATTACACAAGTCTATCTCCTGTATTTGGAGGCAAAGTCTACGTTTCCAAATACAAGCTATAATTCTTAGATCCCTGTCCCAGCACTGCAGAAAAAGAACATTGTCATTTAAGGTGATTTTATTTACATGGATATATATGTGTATATCTGTATCTATCTCTATCTCTATCTCTATCTCTATCTCTATCTCTATCAGCTATAGCTATCTATATCTAATCTATCTATCTATATCTATATCTATATCTATATCTATATCTATATCTATATCTATATCTATCTATATCTATATCTATATCTATATCTATATCTATATCTATATCTATATCTATATCTATATCTATCTATGTCTATATCTAGCTATAGCTATCTATAATCTATATCTAATCTATATCATCTATATCTATATCTATATCTATATCTATATCTATATCTATATCTATATCAATCATCTATATCTGTATCTATATATTTATCTCTATCTACAAATATATATACAGTAATTTCACGACTATAAGGCGCACTCTTTTGACTAAAATTTTCCCCAGAACTCGGAAGTGCGCCTTATAGTCTGGTGCGCCTTATATGATGTACAAAGTTAAAAAAATTTGCCCTACCCGAAAGTGAGAGCTGCGAGCAACAGGGGAAGCTGGCCGTGGGCACGCCCCGGCCCTGTGGAGGCGGAGCCGCCCCTCCAGAGGCACACCCTGGCCCCGTGGAGGCGGCACGGCCCCTACGCAGGCACCCCCCGGCCCCGTGGAGGTGGCACGGAGTAGCGGCGGCCACAGCCCGTCCCCGGATAGGCGGCACGGATGGGCAGTGGGCATACCCCGGCCCCATCAGATACAGGCGGGCCTGGGGGCCCGCGGCACGGCCCCTGCTGGGTGGAGGGGGCCAATGGATGCCAGGTTAAGGCGGGGCCTCAACCAGCAACTGTGCGAGGGGAGCTGGGGGCGGAACCTCGCTGCAAAAAAAAGTGCGCCTTATAGTCCGGTGCACCTTATAGTCGTGAAATTACTGTATATGTATTTTGTTCACTACTTAGATCTTGGTTTTACATCAGAAAGTGAGTGTTCTGGAGGCAGGGTCTAACCTCAGTGCTAGCAGAGAGTTCCATTTTAATTCTGCACGTTGAAATGGACAACTGAGAAAACTCTGACAAAAAGTATCTTATCCTAATCCATTTTTGGCCAGTAACTGTGCTAGTCAAAAGTATATATCAGTTCGACATGTGCCTCTTTCCAAAATCATCTCAGCAAACCAGACATGCAAGCAGTGTTTCCCAGTACTGATGGCCTTTGAATGGATAAAAGAAGTGCTTGATAGAAAAAAAAATTATGGCACAAAAAATAATTAAAAACTTAATAAAAAAAGAGTGACTGAGAAAATGGCTGTCTTTCTAGACGAATGATGAGGTCAATGTTGTCAAAAAAATCCTTTAGCGTTTCACTTTATGACAGTCTCACATTACTGTAATTCCACTAAAGATAAATATTATGGCTAAATTTGGAAAAATGCATTAGAATCCCCTGTTTTGATAGCATCAAAAATATTTTAGGTAATTTTTTCTTTTTAATCTGGGAAGAAGGATAAACCTTCATTGTGCACTGAATATAGCAATTTGCAATGCCTTTTTTAATTACAGGATATATGCACTAGAAAAATATTTTATTTTGGACAGAAAATTCTCCTCCAAGTATACAGTGGTTTCAGTCTTGGATAAGCATTCATACATTTTAAAAAGAACTGGAAAAAAGAATGACTTCCTCTAATTAGGTAGCTTGATCAATGTATGCATTAAAGACACATTTCCTTATGTATTATGAATTCAGATGGGTGAGAGGAAAGCAGGCTTAAACAGCTTTTAAAAATAGCCCAGAATCCTCTGTAATTCCCCCCTACTCATCTCCTCTGCATGCCAGTGTTAGCATAATCTAAAATTCTTCAGCTTTCTACTACTAAAAGAAAACCATAGAAGAGGTGATTTATTGCAAAAAAAATTATTTTCTAACTCAAATTACATACAAAATGCTGGAAAAAAGGTATCATAAGCAATGTTTATATTAATGTTGTCTTCTGCAACCAACTCTTTCACCTAGGTTTAGTGCAAAGATTGAACCCAGCAGTGGAGATGTAAAGAAAGGATCACAGCTCGGTCTCAGGGAAGACTGTAATTATTAAAGGAGTGCAGCCGCCAACCTGCAGGTCCTTGGATCTTCTGCAGTATGATATGATGATTGATAACCTGACCTACTCTTCTTGGATCACTTGGCAGGTAGAAATATAGCATCTGCTGTACTGTTAATGCAATAAATTATGCCCCTTTCAAACATTATTTCAATAAATTAAATACATAGATCTGTAATAGTTTGCATAAACTATGTAAATAAGTGCCATGACTTATGTGTTGCGACTTGGGCATAAATTCAGTCTACTTCTTTTAAAGGCAGAAGTTCAGTCTGGATATTTAAGATGGCTTGTGCAATCATATTAATCTTTCTTCTTCATATTTCACATTTTTATGAGAACTTTATTACTAAATAATATATCTCCATGTTCCCTTTTGTAGCTGTGCTCTCCATTACTTGCCTAAACTACTTGCTGTCATTAGTTATAGCAGTTTTATGCTTCATGTACTACACAGCCTCTGATGGCTGTCTCCCTAATAAATTCTTCATCACCTTCAACATGACCATCTGCATTGCAGCTTCATTAATATCCTTTCATTCCAATTTCCAGGTGGGCAATGTCTTGCTTAGTTAAAGCTTTTTGTAAATTATTAATTATTGCAACCAAGAAACCTCCTCCCTGGGCTCTCACTGGTATCATGAAATAGTGATTTCATGGATATTACTGAGGTATTGCTCAGTGCTGCCTTTATCTGTTAGGTTAATGAGGATCATTCTGCTTGAACACAATGGATCAAAATCTGGCCTTTGGTGAGCACAGATATTTCCCATTGATTTCACTGAGCTCATTGCATCTGAATCTCAGGCTTAGCAACCTTTTAAAGTAGCATGGAGAGTGCAAAGCACAGATAGAAAGGTTTACCCGGTAAATCAGGTGAAGCAGAAACTGAACAACTCTAAGACTTGAAAGAATCTGGACCAGTGCAATCAAAAGGTGGAAAAAACCTTGGGTAACTGGGCAGGAGATCCTGGGCGATCTCAATTTCCTGGCTGCATAGAAGGTTAAATAGAGCCCTTCTGCAGATGGGCTCTATGTTATTTGATTCCTTAGGGAGACACTCTGCTGACTATAATATTGAGTCAAGTCACACATGAGAACAAACATGCTGAATTTTACACCTTTGAAGAGTCTTTGAAATAAGGAAAAAGTCACTAGATTATTTTTATATTGATGAATCAAACCATGCGTTTACCTTATGCATAGAAATAATTGATCTGTTGTGGCTGGATATTTTTCACTTTATCGTTTATTTTCATACCTGTACAGGAAGTTGTTAAAGCCTGACAAATTTGAAAGCAATACAGAGCTTTTAATGCAGAGTTCCAGGCACTCTTCTCAGGAAAGGTGATACAATGAACCCTACACATATATTATGTCTACATTCCTCCTCCTGACGTGGAGATTTTGTGGTAAAATTCTTCTGCAAACACATTTTAAAACAGTTGGATATACTCTTAAAAAAAAAAAAACCCCAAGCCAGAACAAACCTCCTTTGTTCTTTGGTTTGCACTGTCTCTATTTTCAGTGCATGTGAACTTCCTTGAATTTTTTTCCTTCAAATTCTCTTCTTTTTGTCATCTTTCCTTCTGCAATGACTGATTTTGTGTCTCCAATTTGGGAACCATTCAATGGTTCATTTATACTCAAATTTCAGGGCTCAGGCCCATGAACAAAATGAACACTTTTTCTTGATGTGCCATCTCAAACATCTCAAAGTGATGCTGGCTGGTATGTGAGACCAGAGAGCAAAGCAGAAGTTATGCACAAGACTCAAAACTGTCTTGTGAAATGAAGAGACAAGGAATGAAGAAGTGTGTCTTGATGACCAATCAGAAACCCTCCTTTTTCCTTGGAAATGAAAAGGAAGAGGTAAAACTTGGTTTGGTCTGAAGAGAAGTTGTCCCTAAGGTGATAAGAGCAGCAGGTTTTTCTGAATTAAAGGTGAACAAGTGCCTCTGTAAACCAAAAGGACTTTGTGCTTGAAATAGGTCACTGTGACATCATGGTAGGACAGAAGGAGCTTTTGAGCCAGGCAGGCACCTGCCCAGCTTTACTGTTAAAAGCTCATATTATTCCTGAAGTAACAAGTATGGTTTTATTTGACCATTAATTAAAGACTACTTCAAGTAGGTGGCTGGACCTTGCCAAGCCAGAGTCTAGCAGAGTCATATAAGTTTCATTATATTGAATGTATTAATTTCCTTTGGCTAATTTATGTAATGAAGTAACCCAATTCTGTATGCACCCAAGACCAAACCAGCGCTTCTTAAGTGTTCTTTGTTTTTCCCTCTGGTTTTTATTTTTTTTCTATAATGCTAATCCTAGGTTTAGACAGACTGTGGGGCCCACCTACTGTGGAAACATTTTCCCCAATATAATTGTTAGCGGAGGCTCCAGCCGTTTGAAAGAAATGAAAACAAAACCTCATTATCCAATAAAGGATCGTTAAAAATTCAGCAGCTAACAGTTTTTGGCTGACAAAATTGTGTAACACACCAAGAAGCAGAAAGCAAAATTGGCTATTTTCTGATCACAGACCTAATTAAAAATGAACTGCTTAACTGCACCATTATGTGCCAAAGACTGCATAGTATTTTCATTTCTGAATCTCTTTATATAAAGAATTTCCTGTGAGATTTTGTTACTCTCTAAATGCCTCTGTATGGTATTGACTACAACTGAGGGTCAGGTTTTGTTAAAAGAAAATGTCTGGCTTTAATGGTGTGGAAGTTGAATGTATGTATGTATATTTTATTGGGTCGGGTACTAAGACTGGATATCCCAAAGCACCAGTCTTTTGGATTTGGGTTGGGTTTTTTTACAAATTCATTTTTACAGCCTACAGCAGCCAGTTGAAAATTAGACAATAAAGGTTATGTGAAAATTGCAAGACTATAGGACTTCCTGCAGTCTACTCCAGAATCTGAAATGTTGCCTTGGCAGACTCAGTTGCCTCTCTGTGACCATATTCACTGTAAAACAGGGCAGAATTGGGTTTTATGGGCTAGATTCCTTCTTATGTTTACTCCTCAAAAATCAGCATAATTATTTAAGAATAAATTTGAATTTAGGCTTCTTTAGTGCTTCTGCTCTGGAGTCTACATTTACCTGAGTTTTGTGATCCATTGCCCCATTTTTTTCCCTGTGTGATCCTGAGACAAAGGTCTTGCAGAAAAATGCTTCATTAGATCACAGAGATATCATAAATAATTTAACAGAGTTTATCATAATTGAAGGGTTCTTCTCACAAGGGGATTAAGCTGACCTGGGGGCAGAATTGATTCCCACCTCTGGAATCAACTACCAAATAAAGTTGAAGGTCATTGGAAAGACCCTGTTCTGGAAGTTCATCCTGTTGGACTCTCACCTACTCTGGCCAGGCAATCCAACTTCACTCAGTGTTTAATCATGCCTAGAAAAAGGCCTTATAATATGCAGGAATTCAAGGTGTTAGGAAAACCGCATTTTTTCATGATATTCCATCTGGTGTTCTCTTTCTGAAAAAAAACCCAAAACAATCTTAAATAAACTTTCTAACACATAGAAATCATTGTTACCTTATTTCACAACAGATGTCCCATAATTTCTGAAATTACAGAATTAGTGTAACTAAGGCAAAAATCATAGAATTTATAAAAAGATGAATGAGGAATACTCTTTCACCAAATTTTAGAAGTAAACATTGTTGAGTTTCTTCTCTCGCTCATTCAGGTGCAATCTATGATACGACCCCTATAAGTCTACACTTCTGTTGTAGATTTCTGTAACAAAAATAAATTGCAGAATTTGATGGTTTCTGACTCAATAATGAAGCTTCTTAATGTAATAACGTGGCATTACACTTATGTACCTCAAGAATGCCACCTCTTGCTGTGTTGTGGCGCAAACAAATCTCAACACAAAAGGCAAACCCATGCATTTTTACCTGATATAGTACATAGAAAGGCCTAGTTTGGAACTGCTCTGATACATAAATAATCAAAAAACTGATGTAATCCCACTCTTTTCCCATCCTCTTACAGGCATCAAGACAACTAATACGAGTAATGTCAGTTACGTAAGTAACTTTTTTACATGTTCAAATCCCATGTATATATGTCATTGCATTCAGGACAGCATTTCTTTTTACAGATGTTACACATGTAGCAGTTGCTCCATACTTTCTTTTTTTCCACAGTGCAGGATTCAAGTTTGTTGTGAGTCTTTTCTCTACTGTTTAATAGCAAAAAAAAAAAAAAAAAAAAAAAAAAAAAAGTAATGAAATAGGTTAGGTACTGTTCATGCAAATATGTAAGGTGGCATGAAACAACATAAATTTCTGATCCTCTGTTTTATTAAGTGCCTCCAACTTAAGGTCTTTTATAACAAACTAAATTGCAGTAACTTTGACTTTGGTCAAACATTTGCAGAGATCCAGTGACAAAGTTATTTGTTTCCTTTAAACAACTAAACAGATTTTTTTTTTACCCTATTCTAAAGAACTACATTGCTAGAAAATGTGGAGTAAAGAGGGGATAGAAATCTATTGGTTAAAGATCTTGTATCACCAGCTCAGGTGGCTTGGATGTCACCCTTATGGTTTTCTGATGTTACTTCAGAAAGATTGTACTGTCAGCAGGAAAATGGGTCTTTTTGAAAAGATTTTCTCCTTTACCAAAGAGTCTTATGAGATGTTAAGCTCATTAGGAAACCAGAAGAAAATCCAGCTGAACTTTTAAGTCTTTTTTTACTTTTTTCTTTCTCTCTTTTTTTTTTTTCAACTTTTGGTCATTAAGATTGTGAAAAGGGGCTTAGCTTTTTGAGCAGCTCCAGGGAAAGATGGGGAGGGGGAAAATGTTGAGATCTTATGACTACAGTTGTTAATATACAGTGGTGATACTATTCAAGCTGCGATAGTCAAAGGCTTGTCAGCACTTCCATTTGAAACACGTCTTTTTAACGTTTATTTTTCCAAAAAGGAGTCCAGTGTTAGTTGAATTTTAGCATACAAGAATGCATCCTGGGAGAAAATTTTCTTTGTGACATTTCAAATAGCTGGTTTGCATTGTATATGTTAGAAATAATTCAAAGTACCCCAGCCTGAGATGTATTTTTGCATTTGTATCCAGCTGTCAGCCATTTATTTGTGCATGCATTCATATGTAGAGGTCTATGACAGTGTGTTTATGTGAGTATCTATTGTGGTACAACCTGCAAGAGGACTACCCTTATGCTTAAATGTTAATATAGGCCTGAACTTTCCACAGGTTAACAGCACCTTGCAGGATGAAGTCTTTACACCTGCTCAATCAACAGGATGGAGATCCAGCTGTTCTCTTGCCAGGTCAAGCAAGCAGTCCATGTTTGCACAGAAGTCCCAGTCTTAAGTTTTGCCTTTTGTAGTATAAAATACACTAGGCTGGTAGAGAGAGCAAGAATATTTTTATGAAAAAACTGCACTGGCTTGATAAAGGAGCAAGAGTCTTTCAAGAAGAAGGGGAGGAATGGATCAATCCCTATATTTTTGGGTGCAGGCAATGAAGGGGGAGAAGAATACTTAGCATTGCTGTTTGTAATTTTTTGCAGAGCAGTTTAATTTATTGACTTTTCACTTGCTAAAAATTACAGTTAGATATGTAGAAAGCTATTTTTCCCATGTTAGAAAATACTGAAACACTCTAAAGAACACATTGCGTCAAACAGAGAGCTAGAATCTTGTCATTCGTCATCTTATCTTCTTCCATGTTTATTGGTGGTTTCTACTGACCCTGAGAAATTAAATGCTTGTCAATGATGTAAATTGGTGAAATATTGGAGAGTGTTCCAACTATGTTTTGAGAAAGACACCTTGAGTTGCTAGGAGCGGTAAGGCGATGCAGAAGATATGTCACTGGCTTTTCAAGAGCAAGAGCCTTTATGAAAGGCCTCACATTCCATCTACGCTTTCTATTTCTTGAAAAATTATAGAAGCTGCAAGTAAGTACATGAGACTTGTTGCAGAAATCATGGTTGTTCAGGGTAGCTGTAGTCAGGGAGTAATGTTATTCAGAACCCGCTGGGACTTGGCCATGCCATTTTCTTTGCAGTTTCTGTTGTTTCCTCGGCTCTTTGTGGTAAGAGAGAAGGGAGGTCCATCTTGTGGGACAGTAATAGAATATAATTTAAGAATTAGCCTTATCACTCATTGCTTTCATTAGCAACTTCAGGAAAGTAAACATATCTGAGACCATCTAGTTCCAAATAAGATCCCTTTGGAATTCAAGCAAGATTAGGGCAAATGTGTTTTCTCAAGAAATAGGTGGTTAAGAGGTTGTCTAGGGAGCACAAAATCATATCTGTAATGGATGCAGATTCTTGCCAAACAGTATCTTTGGAGCAGGAAAGGGACAGGACAACTCTCTGTAACCCTGGTGAGCAGTGAAGCATGCTGGACCCACACCAGCAGCTTACTGCTGGGGGATTTGCAGGTGTGGGATTGAAAGGAGAGTGGCTCAAGGGCAATGTAATACATATTGTTTCAACAATAAAGACTGGTTTCTCCATAGTTTCACAAGCTATGGAGACAGGATCTGTGCAAGGTAGCTCTCTGGGACTTTCTTTTCTGGTGCAAGGCACATGAGCACTAGAATTAGGAAAGATAATGTAGTGTGTGTTATTTGTATCATAACGGAAATGACAAGAACTAAAGGATAGCTGCTTGCCTCATTATGGCTGGTAAAATTTTATTATATTTGAACCTCTTTGTTAATTTTGAATCTTTTAAATATATCCTGTTATCTTGTAAAATTTGATCTCCTGTATTTTCACTATTTTTCCATGGAAATTACAATCAAATCTCACAAATCTCTAGTTTGGATGTCATATACTTTTATAAAATGTCTTTGTACATAAAGCCAAAAGAGGTCCTAGATCCTTGAATCTAATCTTACATAAACACTGCAACTTGCTCACTTTCATCAATTACCCCCATCTGCAGTTCAAGTATAGATTTGGCCAAAATTATGTTTCAGAAAGCCATTGAATCTTAATCTGAGGAATTTTAGAAGTTATCAATGTCTTATTTCCAAATCTGGTTACTAATTCCCACAGTTAAACATGTGGGAAGTCTAATGATACTGATTTTTTTGGTGCAGCTTTACAAAGATCCACTGGCAGAACTAAGAATTTGACGAAGAGGAACTTTTTGTTCAGTCTTTATGACACTGGTCTATGGATTTGTTATAAAAGATGCTGACATGTTTTCATGCTGAGGGTAAAAAATATTTTATGTCAATGCAGAAGTGAGACTACATGGATAAAGCCGAAGTTTATGATTAAAACTATCATTCAGCTGGTGATAAATTTTAAAATGTTCCTAGCCACAAGCGACTCTTACACTTCTATTAGCAAAGGTTTTAAATGCATGCTAAAATACTATTAAGAATACTAGTTAGAGCATTATTAGTGCCTTCAACAACAGAAATACATTATGTAAATGTACTTCGGGCCTCCAGGTGAGATGAAAAGATGTATGCTTTTCTCCTGAGTAATACAATTGTACTTAATATCAAACTTAAAAGAAAACATTTAGGAAACAGATTTTTGTAGTTTACATATTACTTGATAGAATTGTGTTAGAGTTCATCTGGTATCATATTGTCATGGTATAAAATGAAATTAATTTTAAATCTTTTAACAAGGAGATACAGGTAAGAAATGGTTGTCTAATGGTGTTTTCCTTTCCAATACCATGATGGTCACTTTTCAACCCATCAGTCTTTTTGCAGGTGATCTAATTCTCCCCTTACATCCTCTTTCCTATATTCCCCCTGTATAAAGGAAAAAAATGAGGTAGATATATATATTTTTTTAGTCTCTAGAGAGAGTATATCTCTTGGGCAGAGAACATATGAAAACCCTTGAGCACCAATGTTTTACATATAGCTCTGGCAGCAATAATTGGGTCTTTTATTCTAACAGTTGCTGTTGCAAAGGAGGAAAGAATTGTCTGCATTCCTATAGCAGCTTGAAAACTTGCTCCTCTATCTGCAAGTGACCCGTGGTGTGAGGTAATGGGAAGAGAGCCAAACTTTAAACAGTTTTTATTTGGATTCAGTTGAATGCCAGGTGAAGATTCAGGCTTTTTTTTTTTTTTTTTTTTTTTTGTCCCAAATATTTCTCTCAGCCCAAGATGAGAAGCAATGTCTCATAGTCCATTGTTCCTTTATCTTTTCCACAGCAGCATATTTTAAAGATGGAAATTCAGCTATCTGTATTTCCCTACTTTTGTCAGTTTGGGTCATAGCCTTAATGTTACTTAAACAGTTTCTTTAAAGTAATGGAGCCCTTAATATAGACCTAATAAAGCAATGCAAGGCGGTATGGATTTCCTTCTGTCTAAGGTTCAGAGGCCTTTATCTGAATAATACATTAGATACTTTTATTCACTGGTGAGGCTTCGTAACAGGAAAAACTTTGAAGGCAACGTCTATCCTGTCATTAAATTGATAATAGACATGTTCTTTACTTTTTATCCCTTTTGTAGCACATCTTTTACCTCTGACAGGTTTCTCTAGGAATTAAACAGGGACCATAGGATACTTTTACCAGCATATAACAATGTGGTCTCCTAACTTGTTGCAAGCATAAATAACTGTGGTGAGGAAAACCTTATCAAAAGGTTCTTTGATACTTGCATGTTACTTGTATTGTTATTATACATACAATGTTGTAATGAAAAGTAGAGTACACTTTCAATATTCTTTTTCAGTGTAAGAGAGATGCATAAACTAGGTTCATTTTAAGGTTTAATTTAAAACTTCTTCCATGAAATAGATGTTGGCATTACACAAATTCAGATTCAGTGATACCTGTATAGCTAGTATTCTTTTTCCCCTTGAGTTGAATATCTGTGCGTCTACATTTGAAAATAAAAGGCTTTACAAAAGGTTTTAATAGTCCAAAATGCAAAAAATATTTTAAACATATGTATAGCAAAATCCCAGATGCAACTGTTCACTCAGAACGCCGTATTCTATTCCATGTTTTCTTTTGTGTGTGTTTATAGTTCCAGGGTTAAAGCTCTCACAAATACCCACCAGATTTCCTATCAATTGTTAACAATCCCTGTTAATCAGTTTATACTTTTGGAGAAGATTAAAAATGATTTCTATTTCCTTCTTTATATTCATAACTCATTTTCCCTATTTAATCTATGTTCAGCTTTTTTACTTCTCATTAAAACCTCTTTCAAATGAAGTGTTGCCAAAAATGCATTAAATTCTGGACAAAATTGTAAGAAATGTTATTGAGAACCATTTCCAAGTTCTCTACTGGTATAGACAAAAATGTCTTCAACTCCAGTAAACTGTTTTGTATTTGCCATAAAATCTGACCCTGAAAGGCCTAAAGAAAGTGAGTCTATTGTCCTACTGGTTGTATCTTAGTACTCTGATGAGCATCAAAGCAAAAAAGAACTGAATGTGAAAACAGGAGTGTAAGAACTAGTCCAAATTCTCTATTCAATCTATCCTGAGAGACAAAGAAGACAAGAGCAGAAATGTGGATATTTTCAGGTTTCACCTGTGATAGAAACAAGTTCTTGCATGGTTTTCAGTGAGGAACTGAAATTTTGCAAAAATATGTCTCTAAGAAATGTCTGGTTCATGCTTTTTGACATTCAGATTATAAAGTCTTTATGTTATTAGTGAAAACCCAACAAAGCTTGATAAAAATATATGGAAATATACTTGATTTGGAATAGGGTAGGTGATTTTGAACAATATTTTATGTCATTTATAGATGCATATTTTCCTCTGGACAGTGATAAGAAATATTTTGAGCTAAGTCAAGCACTACTGCAAATCCAAATTAGAGTGCCCTATGTTTTGTGAGACCTGACATATCTCTTAAAAACCCGAAACGATTCTTATTCAGATCTTATAAATAATATAATTTGAAATAATTTATGGCTAAAGATTAGTGAAAATACAGTTCTTTTCATAATGAGCAGTAACTGCAGTTATTTGTAACATTGAGCTGAAAAAACCAGGCACATTAAATCAAGTAATGTATATCAGCTGTCTTATTCTCATCTATTTCAGTTATGCAATGAAATTAGTGAATTTGTTAGCTGGAATTCATCTGATTATGTTCACCCCAACTTGCATAATTTTGGTTTTTTTTTAATTTGTATTTATTTGTAGCTTTTCTTAGTGGACTCAATATTTTTTATCAATTGCAGTTTCATAATAAAATGTATAAGGGAGTGATTGACTTATTAAAAAATTGATATGTCTTATTGCTTCTGGCTAAATGCTTTGCAAAATCTTATGAATACTTTGTAATTACACATTAATTTGGCATTCCTGTGGATGTCACATACTTATAAAAATTCTTCAACTGGAGAGATCCATGAGAAGCAGCTATGAAAACAGCTGTAGTTAGAGAAATGAAGAAATAATTCAAAATCTAGGAAAACACATTAGTCTTTAAATCTCTTACTTTTCATTTGGAATGGATAATTGCTCTCTGCTTTAAAAAATTATCTTTGAACTTTAAATAAAATTATGTTATTGAATATATCATGGTGGTATAATTTAATCAATTCGTATTTCAGTTTTCCCTACTTTTAACTTAGTAGAATTTTATAATTCAAAGAGAAGTGTATCTAGAACTAATGTTGACACTACACTTAGCAACTTTTTTACAAGGAAATTATTAGTGAAGGAAACCGGAGGTGAAATGGGCTATTATTGATTCCAAAGGTAATGAACTTGATTATTTACTTTAGTCTTAAATTTGAGTCAGCTAACTTAATAATGTCACCAATTTTACAGCGTATTCATAAACATATATTGGGATGGGAAAATTCAGAGTCTTTTATGTATGGCATGAATGGGCTTCTCAGGTATCTAGAAAACGTTATTAATCTTTAGTGATTCATCTGCAAAACAAAAGCTAACAAAAAAATATTGGACTGATTGCAACAGAGCAGTTTTGAAATGAGAGGATTAGCTAAGGTAAAAAGGGGACTGGTAATGCATTTCCAAGGAAGCTATTGCCTCCTTGTAGATCTCCTTACCTTGTGAATCAGAGGAAGCTGAACTCATCGGAGATATGGAAACGAGATACAAGAAAAACAACACAGTTACACTGGAGTTTATCACTGAAGTGCTCAGTGCTTTCTGATGGATGAGACTATTATTCTATGAGTTCATAACAAAAGGTTCTTCCTTTGTTGACCACAGGACTTTTGTTGAAAGTTCATATTCAGATAAAAAAAGTTGTCCAGCTGATGCTTGGTCTGTCAGTAGGGAATAACTTTTGATCATGGTGTAGATAAGATTTGGCTGACACCCAGTCCCTCTGGGAGAGAATATATTTATTCAAACAGAGCACTGAGTTTTCTAGAAGAATCATTTAGACAAAGCCTTTTAAACATGGCACACCTGCTTTCAACTCCCTCAGTCTGCACTGAATTCCAGAGCCCCACTGAACATTGCAGAGCTTTGATGTCATGTCAGAGGGGGCAATTTTGCAGCCACTCAGGACCAGGAGTTCTCAGCAGAGTTGAACAGAAAACCACTGGAACTCACACTGAAATATTGTGGAAACACTGAAATTCCAGAATCTAACTGTCGGCATACTGCAATAGTTGAAGTGAAGGTAATACCAAAACCAAGGTGAACCATGTTCCTTCATTGCCATGTCAAAGGATATATTTGACTTTTCTGGTATTCTGATAAGTTTTTTGTCAGCTGTGTAATCAGCAAAAGGATGTGTCTGTTCTCAGCAGAGTAACACCACAAAGTCTTGATGGGGTTCTGGGAGAAAATTAAGGGGCTTTCCAAATTTTTCCCTGCTTTATGACAAAACATTTACTTTAAGTGACGACAGTGTCTAATGGGAAATATGAGATAGTTTAAACACAGCAGAAATCAATGCTTGTTTTTCCCTATGTTTTCCTGCTTCTAATGCATCATAAATAACTCACTCATCAGTGGAAGTTTTCTGCACTGTGAAGTCTGTTCTGAGAGTGTCTTGTGACTAAAACTTTGAAAATTCTACTCAATCTAAACAACAGAGCATAATTAAGAATCTTAAATAATGTGAAGCATGTGGGCTCATTTAAACATCATGCGCATTTAAATGGATGAGCATAGTAACTTTTTTTAGCTTTTTATCTTGAAGGAAAACCAAATAAAAATATGGAAAATAATGATTGCTCGAAAATTATGATTTTCTAGTTTTGCATTTTTGCAAACTATTTTTGCACTATCTGCATTTTTGTGTATTGTTGTTAGCTTACTATGCTTTTCTCAGTGTGTTATAAAATCTGTGTTGAAAATACCTTTACACTAGAGAAAGAATGTTTTTTGCTGTATTTCTAGTTATGCAGGCATTTATTAGAAACTCAATTGGAGAAGCAGTGGTTAACAATTAAGGTTACTGACCCTTAAGTTAAAACTAACAGAGTTAATTTCATCCACCTTATTAAGATTTCATCCACCTTATTAAGAAGTCAACAAGAGCTCCATAAAACTTACTTATTTAAAGAATAAATCTTTCCTTTTCTTTTACTCTCCTGTAGACCACAGGCTTTGCTTTGTGTGGCTTTCTGTTTCTCAAAGACAATTTTTGCAATATTATAATAATACTGCAAAAAAACCCACTGTCACTTTAGGACAGATCATTTCTCATCACTGTTACTTTAGCAGCATTTTTTCCTGTTTTTTTTGGGGGGTGGGAATAAAAGTGGTGAGGTGGGGTTTGTTTGTTTTTCTTTTTCTTTTTTTTTTTTTTCTGGTCCCCCATTCTTTAGCGTTATTTAGTGACCAGAGGAAGTGACTTGAATGCAAGATTACCTGTTAAACCCATAACTAGGTGGGATAGGAAGCCCCAGTTTTTAGAATTCTTTTGCTATTGAATGCCTCATTATTTAATTGTAATGTATATGGCTTTTAGGCCATGCTCACACATTGTTTTTGCTTCCAGATTTCACTCTTCGACCTGGGGCAAATCACTTAACCTCTCTGTGCTCCCACTTACTCATCTACAAAATGGGCAAAATAGAATTAACCTAATAAAGATTCACATTTGTCTTGAGCATTATCGTTAATGGGGATGTGAATCATAATGGTGGAGTGCTTTGATGTCCCCAGATGATGCTGTAATCATGAAACTATTATTTTGTATTTGGGTAAAATAGCTGAAAACATATCTGCATAAATTATGCAGAAATAAACTATACATCTAAATAATTGCATACAGTTGTTAAGCTGCTAGTGGCCCGTGGAGAGATTTGTGAAGCTGTTCCTATGTGTAGCTCCCTCACAGCTTGGTTCTTGCTGAGCCTGGCTGTTCCACCTAACAGTTTTATATTAATAGGGCCTAAATCAGACCTGAGCTTCTTTTGTTCCTCGTGATTGATTTTCTTTAGCAGCATTAAAAAGTTTTGAGTTTATCCCGCTTGGAAATAAACCCATGGTGGGGTAAAGGGCCATAAGGAAAGGTCAGCGTGATTTGAGGAGGAGACAGCAGCAAGGAGGATCATGTGAACATCCTGAGAGGTGTTTGGCACTTGCTGAGGGGCTGGGAAGGACATGGTGACCTCTCCTGGGGACAGGCTGTTCCGTTCCTCCTTCACACACACTGCTGTGGAAAGCCTTCCCCACCTCCGCTTTATTGCCATGCAGTCAGACACAAAGGAGGGAGGGATGGGAGACAGGCAGGCTTTCAACTTACCCACTTGGGATGAGAAAGGGGCAGCAGCAAGCCATCATTAAAAGGATTAGGGCTCAGGTATTGCTAACCTACAGTCATACTATGACAATGGAGAGATATTTTTCTTCCGTTCCCCTACCAGGGCAATAATCAGTATTCTCACATTTTATTTAGGCAACTACCATTTTTCCATCTTACCAAACCAAGTCGTTTAGCAGTATATAGACAGAAGGTTAATATTAGTAAAATAATAAATATCCAGATTATCTTGAAACTTTCCTATATCTACAGTTCAGTGCTTTTGCTTTTTCCTTAATAATCTTCTTGTTTCTAACTAAGCAAGGTAATAACCAAACTGAGGCCACTGAAAAAAGTAAACAATATGCAATTAGCACCTTGGCTTGCGCAATTTTGTTTTCATGTGAGTTACCTGCAAACTGCTGGCAATTTTCAGTGAGTAGTTATGGAATAAGATGATAGGTATGAAAGAGAAAGTTATTATGTCAATCCTCTGGATTCAGGACAACAACAGCAATAGTTCCAGTCTTGAGAGATGCCTATCTATCCCTAATCAGTACTGGAGTCTCCTCAATTTCTTCAGGCAATCTGTTCTCAATTGTCCACTATCCAGCCCTTAGAAAGATTGTCTAAATATTTAATATCTGATTATTTATTTTTGGTTATGTCACTCATTATGTTTAAGTCCTGTCTGGCAAAGAAAAATGCTTGAATATATGCTTTTGGCCAGGGAGCATATCAAAGAAACATAGGGAAAGGTAAATACATCTAATACCTGGTAAGAAAGTAGGTATTTACACACACTGACTTCATCAGGAGTTTAATGCTTCAGCTTCCAATCCCCTTTCTGAATTGGACTATAATTATGAACCAAATCAATTGCCACTAATCATGATTTTAAAATCACATTGAGCAGATACTCTAAAATATTTGTAGAAAACTCTTCGAATTTATGAAATTTACTTGATGGAAAGTTTTCACTGTGCTATTGAAAGAGGAAAGATGTCAGGGTCATGACATCCAAAGTACCTTTTTCTTTTGGATTGAATTGATAAACAAAACCTTGGGGCCTTTGCTTAATCCTGTGAGTATAAATGTATCAGTTCCCTCCATAAGGGCCCTCCTTTCTGAAGTGAAAAATGAAGTGAATTATGAAGGGTCAGAGGATGCTACAGTAGCGTTCCAACTCACTGCAGAAAAGCACCTTAAAAGTGGAGGAGGAAGAGTGGGAAGTCATACAAAATGTCCCAAATATCACAAAGAAGCAAAATATCCTTCCGAGTAAATATCTCTTTCTTGTTTTACAAGGATAAGGTACATTGTCCTAGTGTCAAGATGTTTCACAGTTCATCTCTCACTTTTAATACAATAAATCCATCCCTTCCTCCTTCTCCTGCTTCGGTGACCTAAAGGTACTGAATGGACAGAATTTTCCACTTGTCTTTGTGAGAGTAGCTGCTCTGTGCTGATATTTTTCACTTTTAGACTCTTTAATCTTTTACAGAGAGTTTTGCAGATAGTAAAACAATCTGACAGGAACAAAATCTTTCCAAGTGAGCACCACTTCCAAACCTAGCTATTGACATTTTGCTTTCCTGATTTTTGGTTTTCCATCACCAATCACTGAAGGAGTTTCCTGAAGTAACTAATCATCATAAGCTTATGTTACATGTTTATAATCCATTATATCCTTTGCAGAAGAAATTCTTGATGTATATGTTTGTCAGCTGTGCTGCCAGAGATTCAACCTGCTTCCAAACCTTGCTTCACTGCTGATGAATCCTGTGTTTCTCCTCTCAAAGCTGGGACCTTGGCCACATATAAATTCCTTATGTTCCCAGGTACACAGAAGGCAATGCTTTTTCATAAAGGAACTGGTGGAGGTGTTGTGAGACTCTCTGATACTGTTAGGTTTGAGTCTGGTGTCACTTTGTGTCTCAGGAGTGAGGAAATCCTTCAGGTTCTCCTTCAAAATAGTGGCCCATGTAAGTGAGGTCATATTCATTGTTAGATGAAATACCTTGTGAAGTTCAACTTTTGTTTTCACTTAAAAAACCCTGGACAATAGTGCCACTAAAAGATTAGACTAAAATGATCACTGCTTTACATTTCCCAAAGCTGTACATATACCACTGTTCTTTATGCCCTCCACAATATTATCTTAAGCATTTTTCTGTGTCAATACCTTGTGCAACTTGCTGAACCACTAGAAATATTTTACCCTGAGCGTTTGTGAGGTCCTCTGATACTGAAAAGCAAAATTTGTGTTCAGCCACTCAGTAATTATAAAACCTATTTCTGAAGTAATACCTAGAGCACAGATACTTTCATGCTATTATTTGGCATGTTCTCACTTATTCTGTAACAAAAGCAAAAGTCGTCTGTGACGCATTTAATTGATGGTTCTTTTTGGTATATAAAGTATCTCAGCGTGTTCTATTTGAAGCAAAAACCACCCAAGCCAAATCTGCAAAGAAAATGTTAATTGATAGCACCATGTGGTATGTCAAATTTATTGTTTTTTTTAACCAACCCTTTAAAACATCATAAGGGAGTGTGTGAGAGTATGTATCAGGTTAAAAACAGTCGCTACATGAGGAAAAATTATTTCTGCTTAGAAGAGTAGCTGGTTTTGTCATCCCTCTGGGTATATTTGTTATTGAACTTTTAAAATTATCTGAAATCTCAAGATATCTATATTTTTCCCAGAAAACCCACTATTGTTTTGGTGATAAATTTTCCAACTTTCACTAATAAATTATGTGAATTGCTGATTCCTCCATGTTTACTTAAGGAAATTTATCCAGTGATGATTGAAAGACACATTTGGAGAAGGGAGAACATTATAACTTATTCTCCTCTTTCCTTTCGCATTTTTCCCCACACTGTTTCCAATTCAAAACTGCTTCTTTGTTTTCCACTCCAAAGCAGTATCTCTTGCACAAATCTACCTCACTGTCCATTGAGCACATCTGGCATTTTTATGAACATGCAATGGATCCCAGTCCCTCTGAGAACCAGTACATTTTATGATGTCATGAAGGTCTCAGAAACTGCAATTCTGCCTTGACTGAGTCCTGGACTGTCCATGCTACATTATGCTATAGCTATTTGCAGCAGTGGATTACAAAAAATGTTTTTTAGTAGTGAGTTGAGAGGACTTAAGGCAGTAGCATCCAGACTTTTTTTCTAAGCTGTGACATTAGCAAAAGAGAAGTAGATAGATCTCTGCTATTCCTTCCATGTGCAATAACTAAAATCCCTCCTTGGATGCAAATTTCAGTCGTCCACAGTAATCTCAAGTGCTAGTTGGAAGTGGATTATACTGCAAATAGAAAGAAGAAAATAGGAGTCAGGTAGTCCATGTATTGAAAATTATACCCATTCTTAGGTGATGTAACTCAGATGGAAATTTTTTTCTTATTTCTTCTCACATATTTAGTTTTTGACTATGCTGTTTTGTTTCATTGCATTCTGCATTCTATTCTGTTCAAGGAATGCAAACAGCTTCCTCCTCCTGAAAATATGGGCTTCGCAGTGCTGCCCCATGCAATGACTGTTATGTCTTTTTTTCAAGTTATTGCAGTCTTTTGTGCAAGGCTTTTATATTTGATGTGTTCCAAATAGCACAGGTTAAAACTTTAGAAGGGGAGCAAGGTGTAGACATCCAATGTTATCACTGATGATCTTTCCAGACACAATAGGTTCAACCAGGATTGCAATACAGCTTGCTAGGAAAGTGTGGTGGTGTTGAAATCCAAAGATCTGAAGCTCTGGTTTCTTCCTCTGATGGGCTCAAGAACTGTGTAAGTGATTGTGTGTTAAGGTATGTGAATTGTTTTCAAATGGCTTAAGTCAACTGTGGAAGAAGGGGTATAGCTATTTTCCTTTAATATATTTGAATGTCACTGTAAATGTGCAAACTTTGTGTGTTTGACAGAAGCTCTTTCATTAGAGGAAATCCTATTAAATATACCCTTCTTTTTTCTCTTCATTACTTCTCAGTGTTCTCTTCTTTCCAAAGGAGGATAGTTTGTATCTTTTACAGAAAAAACAGTGCTATAAAGGACAGTAAAAGAAAAACTGGATGTCACTAAAGAAGGTAGACAAGGTAATTAGGTCTGTAATAAAAAAAACGCATGTGTTAGGTATTGCTCTAGTGCTTTCAGCAACTATTCTCCCCTCCCCTGAACTCAGGCAAGCCAGTGATATCCATACTTGCTTAATTATAAAGCTCCATTATTTCCTATACCACAAAGTCTGCTTTTTGTTCTTATTAGGGCTTGGCATAACCCTTTTTTTGTAAATGCCAAGAACAATGCCAATTAGCCTGCGGGTAATGGTGATTAATTGCAGGAGAAAGAAATCAAGCAGTTTGTACACCTCCTGCTTTTCCTGGTGCAGATCACTGCTGAGTTGTCCAGTGCTGCCATCCTGATAAGCAATAATCTACCAGACTTCCTGTAAGTGACCAAAAGGAGCTCATCCTATTATCTTGCAGAACAAGAGGAATTATGTAAGCATGCTTATATATAGCCCAAATTTTGCAGCCTGGAGACATACAGCATATATGATCAAGCTGTTTCCTACCTTTTTCAGTACTGGCTGGTGTTTTCTGAATGGAAAGTTTAAAATGCATGTTCTTCCAAGCAGGACAACCACAAAGTAGTTTATTTCTGCAGCAAGTATTTTTGGAAATAGAGCCCTTCCCTTTCACATTCCTTGTGCTAATGTTCTTTAAACAGAAGTTTAAATGCACATTGCCACTGTCTCTTTCTCTTAATTAAACTTCCAGCATTTCTAGACAATGTCCTAGTCTTCCCTTACTGTGCGCCTCACATTCTTGTATCTGACATTTGTACCCTTACTGGAACAATCTGCTTGCTCCAGAATTATCTGGCAGTCCTGCCTCAGTCTATTTATTCAATCACATGATTGTTTTAGTGTTGTTTGAAGCACTATTTTGGAGCCAGACATAATTATATTATACAGTTCCTCACCTTATTAACTGACAGAGAACTGTTCCCCATTAGACAATTGATCCTGGGCAGATGAAGCCATTAAAAACAGTACTAATTAGCTGAAGAGTGGAGACAGTAATACAGGCTGCATCACTTCCTTTCATGCTTAGGGAAGTTCATGTTCCAGACAAATAATAATTGATATGTAGTCTTCCTTAATTGTGGTTGTTAACAGCCAGTATTATAATGACAGCCTGACAATCTCTGTCTAGCCTATTGTATGTTTATTTCTGAATCCAAGAACCACTGAATAACATTTTTGGTTTAACTTGAACTTCATAGAATATGCTTTAAATGTCAATGTAAAGAGAGTTGGGCAGATAACCCTAACTTACGAGTTATTCCTTATGTGTCTCCAGGTGTCAGTTGTTTGTCTTGGAAGACTGGATGTCCATAATTACATGTAATTATGGCATGATACATTAGAATAAAATAAACAGATGGTTTGAATGAGAATAAAAAAAAAATAAATACTGCATTAGATCCATAACCAGGAATGCTAAGCATTTAAGTAAATTTCAGTATAATATGTATATAACTCTATAACTGTAGCCTATAGATTAAGAAAATCATAGAGTTTTTAAACAAAAGAATGCTTTGATTTCCTCTTCCAAAAATGCATTCTGTTTTTAAAAATCTACATGTATATATGCACATGTATATGTGTTCATGTGTATGTATATGTAATGCATTTAATATAGGAAGATGGCAGCATGATCTATAATTTAGTTTGTAAAAACATGTCTACTGTTATCCTCTATCTTAATTTATTATATTTCTTACTGAGCTAAAAAAAAACTAAATTCAGGGTGTTTTTTTTTCCTTCAGGTACTCCGACCAAACACTCAGCACTTCTACAATTCAACAAGCTAGAAAAAAAAAAGTCACAGTAAAAATAAAAAAAAAAAGCAGGAAAAAAATATTAATATCTGAAACAGTAAGCATTAGACACATTTAAATGATTTGATAAAATAGTTTTTGATATTAAGGAGTTTCAGGCATTTTAAAAATGATTTGAGCTTGAAAGATATATTTTAATTTTCCACCTATTTTTTTAAAGAAGAAAATTAACTGAAAAAACCCCACCCAAACCCAAAAAATACCAAACCCCACGACTCTAGTCCAAGGCAATTAAATGTAATCAAAGTAGCATGTGAAAGAGATTAAAAGATGAAAAATATTGAAATTCCATATATTACAGCTCTCAAAATAGCTAACTAAATATAATTTTTTCTTACCATTTCCTTTGTTGTCCATCTAAATACTGCTCTTCTGTTATCAAAACTTCCTGTATATTTAGGTTTGAAGGACAAGGTTTGTGGTTTCAGAATAGCGCTCTGAGTTAGTTGATTTGGATTTTATTGCTGACTGTGAAATCTTGCATAAGTCACTGAGAGCCAAACCCTCCCTGCTTTATTTATTTGGGTAGTCAGTCCTATTAAAACCCCTTGATGAAATTCTGGCCACACTGAACTCAGTGGCAAGACTCCAATTAATTTTATGGGACCAAGGATTTTCTGATAGGATTCTAGACTGTTATATATTGAGCAGTGTTCCTGCCCATGGGAGGTGGTTGAAATGAAATAATCTTTAAATTCCCTTCCAAACCGAAGCATTCTATGATTCAGTAATATATCTAAATAAACAGATAAACATAATCCCATCTTGCTCCCCAAGATGAAGTTTATCATTCACATTGACGATATCAACACACAAGAAAAATGAAAATTTCCTCACAGGCTACAGATTTCAAGAAGAGAAAGAGCCTGACCCTTGTTAGCATCTTGACATGTCCTTGTTTCTCCTTCATAGAGTCTTGATGATTCAGGCACCTGCAGGGAGGGTGAAAATTTCATTATACAAGCAACAGATGTTTGGATTTTGGCTCTTCTACAGTAATGTGAGTTTCTTACCTCTTGAGTGAACTCAGCACTTTGATGAAAACCTTAACACTTTCATTTATTTATTTTTCTAGTCTTATTCAAATTTTTATCAACTTCCTGGATGTAGGGATAGAAAGCCCCCTTGACAAGATGCCCCCTTGATAAGTTTGAGGATGATACCAAACTGGGGGAGTGGCTGATACACCTGAAGGCTGTGCTGACATTCAGCAGGACCTTGACACACTGGAGAATTGGGCAGAGAGAAAATGAATGATGTTCAGCAAGGGCAGTGTTTGGTCCTGCACCAGGAGAGGAATAACCCCAAGTACCAGCACAGGCTGGGGGCTCCTGCCAGAGAGCAGCTCTGGGGACAGGAGCCTGAGAGTCTGGGATAACAAGCTGACCGTCAGCTGGCTGTGTGTCCTTGTGGCCAGGAGGGCCAGTGCTGTGCTGGGTGCCTCAGGAAGAGTGGCCAGCAGGTCAGGGGAGGTGACCTGCTCAGCCCCAGCGAGGCCACATCTGAGTGCTGGGGCCACTTCTGGGCTCCTCAGTACCAGGAAGACAAGGAGCTGCTGGAGAGGGTCTGGCAGGGCCATGAGGGTCATGAGGGGTCTGGAGCTTCTCTCTTATGAG
Organism: Catharus ustulatus; assembly: GCF_009819885.2. Classification (NCBI taxonomy): domain Eukaryota; kingdom Metazoa; phylum Chordata; class Aves; order Passeriformes; family Turdidae; genus Catharus; species Catharus ustulatus. Next base: position 130,312,157 of record NC_046221.1, on the reverse strand, counting down.
GAGAGAGAGGAGGGAGCTGGGCCTGTTTAGTCTGGAGAATACTGAGAGTGGATCTCCCAATTGCAAGTAAATACCTCCAAGGCAGGTGCCAAGAGGATTGTGCCAGATTCTTTAAAGTGGTGTCCAATGACAGGATAGGGAACAGTGGCCATAAACTAAACCACCAATAGTTTCACCTCTACATGAAGTTCTTTACACTGAGGGTGGCAGAGCACTGGACCAGACTGTCCAGAGAGGTTGTGGAATCTCCTTCCCTGGAGACATTCAAAAGCCACCCAGACACATTCCAGTGTCACCCACTCCTGGTAACCCTGCCTTGGCAGGAGGGTTGAACTAGATGATCTCCAGAAGTCCCTTCCAACCCTAAGGATTCTGTGATTCTGTTATTTTTTTACCTACTACTTTTTTTCCTGTTCTTTCTCACTTAATTATACTCTAATTCAGGGAGAGTTTGCGGTGAGTCAAAAAAGGCCCTTAAATTCAATAGTAATTGCCATGATTTTACCCCAAGTGTACAAATAACATTGAAGTCACTGGTGTGACTGTGATTTCTGTGGGTTTTGGATTAGGTGCATATCAATTTAAGCAACTGTTGGCAGAAATAGCTCAGCAGTAAACAGGGAAAGAGAATAACTTATGGTACTGTCCTACGACGTATGTTCAAATTAGGGAATAGTTCTGACTGTTGACTAACTGGGGAGAACGATGTCAATTACAATGATTCAGAAACACTACTGACCTAATGAGTGAAGTTGTACAAGAAATGAAGTCCCTTTTTACAAAAACGGCTGGAGAAGGATGCAAAAGCAAGAGATGATAGCTACTGAAGCACGAGTAGAAGAGTAGTGTACCTGGTATGTTGAACATTTATCTGTGTTCATATTTGCTTATAAGGCACTCCTGCTATGGTTTTGCAATAGTCAAATCTTAAAAGACCTATTTAGAAATTAATAAAGCCCAGAAAGAATATTTGACTGTAGTAAGGTTGGTAATACATTAATATTTTTATATGTATATCTACACCTATGTTCGCACAAACAAGACCAAAATTAGATGTACAATTTATTGTGAAGTATTAATATTGAAAAATCTACAAAAGATTTGGTAGATTTTCTCAGTCAGATGCTGGAAGTTATGGTAGTATTTATCAAGGTCACAGAAACACTGGCTTGTACCTCTAAAAATTGGCATATTAGCAGAACTTGACCATTAGAAGAAAGCTCTGGTATTTTTAAATACATATTCACTGTCTTTCCACCAACCCTTACAATTGTACTTCCTCTGATGGGAAGATCAGAGAGAAAAGGATGTGGAGAACTCTGAGATTTTACAGTGTTAAAATAGTGAGGAAATGACTCAATATAATTAAAATGTTTTCTCAGTGACAAGGGTCACAAAATCCCCAGAATTCCCTCAGATACATGGTCTCACTGTCTGTGTTGAACTTCTAGGTTTAGTTTTTTCTTTGGAGGAAGCTCATGGATTTCACTTTTTCTCAAGATTTTCTCACATGTGGCTCTGTGTTGTCTTTTTTCCCTTTTTCCCAGTCTTAAGCTTTTCATTGTAAAAGAGTCTCCTTTCTGACCCAAATCAGCTGAAATGAATGAACAAAGAGAGTTCTGGAAGAAAAAAAGACGTGTATTAAAAAGGTGGTCACTGGATACAGGCCTTCCGCTCTCCCTGTGCTAATGGTGTTGATGGTGTTTTCAAGCTGTCTATCAAACTGGTTTAAATCTTTTAACATGCTATTTCTCACTCTCAGTCCCCCACTATTTCTCCTAGTTGTCATTCAAATTGTTCCACTAAGAGAACAAATAAATGCATGCCATGAAAACTAGCAAGATGATATAATGAATGAGTTACAATAAATGCCCCCAGCATAAAACAATTATGTACCTGCTATTGTCAAAAACATTCAACATTCCCTTTGTTGAAAAGGAAACAGCTATAAATTATTCACTGGGGCACTGTAACTCTTTTATTTTTTTCTTTCTTTTTTTTTGGTTGCTTCCAATTAATTCTTCCCTGAACATCCCTAGGTAGTTAGCTGAGGGTAGAAATTTACATGCAGAGAATTTTAGCTGTTTCTTGGGATTGTCAAACTGAGTGTCCAAATTGAAATAATAATAATAATTATAATAATAAAAATAATATGATTACCACATTTTCCTGTTTATAATCAGAGCTTGGTTATAAAAAAGTATAGTTCAGGATCAGTACAGGTTATATTTGTCTAGAGGTAAATACAAGTGGTCCTTTAACCCAGAGCTTCTCTTTTTCTATAGCCTGCACTGCCCTCAAATCTCATTTTCTTTTCAAAATTTGCTTCTTCGTGTTATGTGTACCCCAAAATCATGCTATCCTTATTCCCTTAATGACATTTTTTGTGGATTTTCAAAAGGTATAGATTTCCTGTGGATTTTCAAGAAACAATGCTTTTAAAAAGACTTATTGAAGGTGCAGATTGAACAGTTCTGACAACAAAAAACAGTTCTGAAAAAAAAAAGAGCAGTTTATATATATATCCTATTTACACCACCCAAAGCAAGAAGTTTTCTGACAGACTGCCTTCATGCAGAGTGCCAGAGTTGTGTCAAAATGCAAGGTTGATGTTCTGTCCTCCCTCAAGAAGCTGTGGGATGAGGTCTAAATGGGGTGCTTGTTCAATTTTATTTTCAAGCACATAGAACATCTCAGCAGGGCATCTGAAATAATTAAGAAAAATAAAAAAGGATTAAATATTTTATTCAGGAATGAAGTGGGCTGATTTTTTGTTAGCAGTATTTAATTTTGTTCTAAAGCCGGGCCAAGCAAATGCTTATATTTTGCATGGCACTAAAATGTGCCACGAAGAAGGTCTCTGGATTTCCTCTCCTGTCGAAGGTCTCATCCTTGTGCTTTGTGCCCATACCTAATAACTCGTTCAGGGAGAAACAGTGATACCCAGCTGAATTTGAAGAATTTTAACTTTTTGGGTGTGAAGGGAATGTCTCCAAGGTGGCCCATGTAACCTGACACAAATGCTGTGGGAGCCCTGGCTACCTCTCCAAGCTGGAGGATGTTTGTCTGCCAGGTCTGGTGTATGCAAGAGTGGATTTTACAGTGCAGCTGCTGTTAGACTGGACTGTCTGTGGTATCCCAAGGCTTAAATGAGGAATGGCCAGGGTTAAATGCATCTGGAATGCAGGAACCACACCATTTAGCTAAGAGCACTGTAGTGGCAGACAAAAACTGTAATTACTTCCCATCAGAGTACAGTGTTCAGCCATGCTCTTCTGGTTCACAATCAGCATCTGCAGATGATGTAAGAGGCACTGGTCATAGAAGAGAAAAGCTTGTGTGAGAGATCCTACAGTCATTATGAGGCAACAATCCAAAATCCAAGGAGAAACACAAAATGGTGATGATTTTGGTTTTCCTATGGTGTCATGAGAATTACATTTTCTCTATTTTTTTGAAATAGGTTGTTTATTTGCTGTATGTTGGTTACATATATGCTGGTTTAGGGAATCAGTGTCACTAAGAGTTCACAAAAAGAAACCCCATTTTTTAAATTACCAAAATACTTAATAATTTAATGAATTTTGTCCATTAAAATGCATCTTGACAAGGAATATTTTATTTAATGAAATTTGTATCCAAAGCAAAGGAAATGAAAAATTTAATTGAAATTCAGCCTACTTCTTCTGTTGCAAAGGATGTCTATGTCCCCTTGTGAAATTATCCTGAAAAATCAAAATGTTAGGAAATAGGAAACAATATTGTTGATGCTTTCAATTCTCTTCCCTGTTCAAGCATATTTGACTTCACAGTTAATGTCTGAGTGTTTAACCCCATATATTTCAGCAAATAAAGTACTACACAAGAATTGTTGGTTTAGTCCTACTCGTTAATACTGTTGGCCACCAAAAGAAAGAGTAACAATTACTGTAATTAAAAAATTTGGAATAAATAATTTTAATGCTATTATGTGTATGCATAATTTTTGATGGTTACTAAAACAAATGTGTTTTAGGAAGACCACAAGGTATTTGAAAGGTCAAGTAGTTTAATGCCTTGTGCTAAACACTAAATGCATTTTGGGACTTCCATTTTTAACACTTTTTTATCAATTTATCAGAAAATGAACATGACACAAAAAAAGACCTCTTATGCACCTAAAGTATGGCTTTAAAAAAATCAGCATTTACAGAAATTAAATAAATATTTGCTGGAGCCCATATTCAATTTTTTACAAGGTGGATACTTAAAGCAGTAAGTGGATTAATCAAATTCACTTTCTAAGACGCTTCTCAGATTGCTCAATAGTTGTGCACAGCCTAACAAGAACATAAAAATTAGAACAGGGGTAGGTTTCCTCAGACACTGGGTGGGGTTGAGCTGAATATTTTGTGTATGCAAGACAGCTCTGGCAGCTTTACATGAATTAATTCGAAAGCTGGTGCTCTATTTAGTCATATGGCTCCTTGGCCCTTGGCTTCTTTATTTCTTCATAAGGATGCCTACATGTGAGTTTTGTAACCATTAAATGTAATTAATAGCAGAACATTGCTAGAAAGTCAGACATAATTGATTTCTTATTTTTTCTGTGCTAAAGATCAAGGGGCTATATCCTTCTTCCGCCATTATGCATGCAGAGCTATAGGAGAATGGACCCTCTGGGACAAGTCTAATATCCGGTACACTGCTGTCTACCAGAGCCTTATTATAAAAAGCTTTCTACTCCAGCCAGGCTGTGAAAAAGCTCATGCTGTAGTGGCTGCAAAATGAGCAACTTTGATTATGCAGTCCCCATCAACAGTAAGGTTATAAGTTAGCAAATTGAATTCCTGAGAAGAACTATTCATCAAATAAATCTGAATACCAACTGTTTTCAAGGAGATTACAACCCATTTTGGGGCACTAAGAAAAGATGATGTGTTTGATGGAGAGTTTGCTCTTGACTGTATCTTTTACTTGTAAAAATTAGAGCTAAGTGAACTTTTTCATGAATATTAAATCAAATGAATTTCAGAAGGACCACAAGTATTTAGGAGCTCAAATGAGTGAACAGTTTGTGCCATAAACATAAGAGATATTATTTTAACACATTCAAAAAAGCAAAAATTAAATTATTCTTTTTGAAAACATCAGAAAAAAACTTATTTGCTTTCTTCATCAAAATGAACTAAATGTAAATAAAAGTCATGTGCCTTATTTTACGGGACTCCAAGGTATGAAAAAATCCTGCTGCAGTCAATATGTTTATGGCATCCTATTTCAAAATGTTGATTGAAGAAAAAGCTAGTGTATTCCAAATGGTGTTTTGAAGAACATATTATTATGACATTGCTACATCTATTCTTAATGGTTAATATAATTTTTTAAAATCTGCCTTTAACTAAAGAAAAACCACTCTTCTTTTTGCACTAACTTGTATGAAAAAGGATATTACTCCATGCTTTTTCTTTTTGTCCTAATTTAAATTTTTGCATTTTCTAACAGGAAAGTAAAACAGATTATGTTGGTCAGCATAAGGATGAAGAAGCAGTGATGGCATCCTTTTCCCAACCTGTATACACTGTTAGCCCGGGCAGAAGAGTATTGCTTATAGCAAAGGAATTGCATGGAACGTGTAACCCAGACCAGATCTGTGATCTGTGGGGAAAAGAAGTTCACAGCACTTCCATGTTCATCCCACACTGCCATGAAGAATAGATATGATTTTAGTGAACTCGTCACCAGCAGCTACCGGAAAGGAAGATGGATTCAGGTATTAGGTGGATGATGACACTTTAGACAACACTTGGAATACAATAAAGAATCAACAGAGTTAAGAGAAACTAAAGAGCTTTTCCAAATGATGGAAGAGGCTAAACTCTTGCTTTCTCAAGGACAGTAGTTTTATGTAAGATGACATAAACCTCCGGTTTTTTTTGGTTTTATTTTATAAAGACAAATGTTAGATTCTGTCTCTACTGAAACATATGAGAGTCATTTTCTGAAACAGGTATGACAATGCCCGATTGTGACCGCCACATACTATATGAAGAGTTCATTGATAGGACTTGAACTGTAAAAGTAATGGTTAGAATCCAAAAGGATGTAGATGCTACAACACAGAGAATTATACCACCTCTGTGTTGGCCCTGTCCTATTGCATATCACCCTTTGCAAAGTGTGTGGAGGATTAAGTGATGTAATGGGCAATGTGTTGGAAAAAAGCATCAAATTGCAAGCAAACCAAGGAGGAAACCTAAAATTAGTTTGCAGGAGAACACGGGGGATTTTGTTTTCTGTAGGCCTTTCCATTTTTCCTGACCACTGGCTTCCAGCACTCTCTGGGATAAGTGCCCATCATTCCTCAGCATTTCCTAAAGACTACACTGTGCCTTTCTCTATTCAATGCATGTGTTCCTGAGAATTCCACTCCATGGGACAAAGTACCAAGAAAAGCCTCTTTAGAGTACCCACCTGTTATTAGAGGCAGTAGGTCTTCAGAAACTCACAAAATTCCATTTTCAAAGGTAACAGTCTCCATCTTTATTCGATGCTTACTGCCTTTGCATATTCAGACAGAATGACAGAAATCAGAAGACAATCATATTTCCTCTCACTCATTCTTCTGGTGCACCAAAGAGATCAAGTTGCTTTAGTTTTTTCCCTTATCAGAAAGAGTAGTACTGATCATTGTAATGCATTTTTAGTGCTCCTTTTTTCAGTTGTAATTGACCTTGTTAAATAGCAATGTCCTAAACTGCAATCACGATAGGATGATTTAAAAAAGGAGCTATAGAATGAGAAATATAAAACCTAGGAAGGGAGGTTTTCCACACAGCTCTACTGCAATTTTATGATTGTCTTCTCTGGACAGACCTTTAAGCTTACACCTCTGTGAGAGACATCTCCTCTCGGATGCTGAGGAAGGCTTTTTGCAAGCACTTTAGCCACTCACTAAAAGTTCATTAAACTGTTAATTGAATCCAATTCATAACATAAAAAGCCTGTTTTCACTTCTGTTTCAGTGTGAATATAACTCTAGCTTTTCCTGCTTCCAGATTATAAATTGCCTAGTCACTGAAGCATCAGAGAGGCAACAGGGAGGATGCAGTTTTTAATTTTGTCCCATAGACTGCGCTGGAAGGATCGATGGCTTCAGATCCTAAAATTTTTTGACTGCCTGTGGAGAAGTAAGTGCAGAAAGAACATCAAGTCAAGCTGTTACTGAGGCAATTGAGCTCTTTGTTTATAAAAAGGTTGAAATGATAGAGTACATTATGAAGGAGGGCCTTAATTGATATACATTATATCTCAGTGCCACACCTCAGTCTCACCCTCCAATACAGGCTGATGTGGTTTATTTTTGTGTGACTTATGTTGTGAGTTTTCTGCCTCATCAGCTGGTATTGAAATATCATTTTAAGAGCTAAAAGGTGTGAAAATAACTTTGGGAGTGAATTAAATGGGACAAATCCAAATCTGTTGAAGTTTTACTCTGCAGTGTATAGCTTATGAACCATTTTAATGGCCCTGAATATAATGTCTTGATATTTTTGTAAATATCTATGGATTTTTTAATAGAATTATTTCTTAATATATTATTGTTGTGTGGATGATTTTCTGTTTTGTTATTTATTTGCACAAAAAGCATGTTCTCCAAGGAAAATTTTGTCATGTGATTTGGGAAGGCAGCACATGATTCCAGAATAATTTTTCTTTGGTTTTTTTTTTTTTTTTTTTTTTTTTTGCCTCATCCTTTCATCACAGAAAAGGAAAAAATACTATCTTACTATCTCTGTGATGATACTTCATTCTTCACATGAAAGGTTTAATTTCTGTTTTTCTGCTGTGTCTATGCAAGGCTATTGAGCAAAGGCTATTCAAAATAATATAAAAATTAAATACTTATATATTAGAATTATCTAATTCTTATTTGAGTAATTTACTGGGAGAATGGATGCTGACTGTAGCTAGGCATTTTTCCTTTGCTTTGAAAACAAATACTTGCTTCGGTTACAGCTAAAGTAGGCATGAGGCAGAAAAACACTTTACAGGCATGAGAGAGAATTGTTTACAGGTTTAAGTCTTTTCAACAGTGCAGTCCTACTCAAGGCTTGCCTCTCCTCTTGTTTTCAGAATTACAGTGCAGCATCAGGACAAGTCAAGAACTAAGATCACACTGTAATGGTGTTTTTCTTTCAAAACAAATGCATTTATAAAGAAAACTAATGATAGCAGGGCCTAAGCTAATATGTATGGTTTCATGTTTTGGTACATTTCACACAAAAAGGGATAGCAAACATGGAGTTTTTGTATGAAACTTGCATGTTTCAACAAGTATGATGTGACAGCTGATGAATCTTAGCCATCAGCAATAATTTGGTAGGAAAGATCCAGCTGGAGATGTTGATGCTGAGAAACTGAGAAAATAAGATCTAACTTGTAATCTCTTTCCCTTAAGTGGTTGCAGACTTATTCATGGAGCACCAGTTTTGTCACATTAAAATGCATCTAGGTTCCAAATATTTTGGGACTAATCTCAATGTCTCTCTTAAAATGTCTCAAAATCTTCCCAGACGTCATTTTCAGGATGGGAATAATGTACATGTTCATTGGCTAATAATTACTGACAGGGACCTCTCTGGAGGAGTGAGAAGTATGTCTTCTTGATAGACACTGTACACACAGTGTGTAAGTATACTGGTAGGTGAGGAACATTAAAAAAACCCAAACAAACAAACCAAAATGTAGTTTTTCATTTTACTTACATATTCTACACTAAAATTACCTGCACTCTGAAAGCAAACACATGTACTGTTGATTCAAGCTCAAATTTACATCCAGGTAGCTCTGCTGCTGAAAATGGTTTCCTGTTCTTACAAGAGAAAATATTTCTATACCAAAGTAAACATGTTTCTATTAAAGAAAGCAAAAGACACTGTATTCCATTATGGGTAATTAACAAAAATGCTTATTTTTTTTTAAATGATGGTAATTTACAGATCTATTCACATTTTAAATGGCTCTTATTAAAAAGAAATATTATACAGGAAGATTTATACTGCTGCAATTTGCTGGTATGCACATGAAGGTGACAGAGTTAGACTGGAATAAAAACTACGATTAAACCAAGGAAAAGTAACCAGTAGAGGCAATGTTGCAACACTGCAATAACAATACAGGAAATCTCAACGAGAAACTCTATATAAGTGACAGATTATTATATTTTAAAATTAAATGAAACTTGAAAAACGTTGTGGTCCTCCCAGTTCGCTCCTTCATACTCGCATGTTCACAAACATCAAGATGCTGGAATCCAGGTCATCTATCTAAGAGAAGATGGGAGATGAGACACTGGTTTGTGGGTTTGAAGTTTTTGGATTCTTCTTAGGTTTATAACCATACACTTTCCTTGGATGGGGCTTTTTGTTCCTTTAGAAAATGACCACAATAACTCTCTTCACCCTGCCCCATCTCTGTGAGGCTCAGAATTTAATAATTTTTTTTTGTGTCTCCACCTGAATGCCCTGTGAAGTCCAGCCTAAATGTGTGATAGGATTTTAATGATCTGCTAATGCACATGCATCTGTACCTGCTCATCATATGGCTTTTTCCTGTCTTTATGCTCCTGGTGTTTCCACAGCTGTGTTTTCTCAGCCATTGTCCATTCATACTAATTTTAATACTTCTATTAAAATTCTCTACATAATTAAACTGTAACTCTAAGACATTCATTGTGTCTCCCCTCTGATGTCTGAACTCCATGAATTCAAATTTATGTAACTTGGATGATAATTTAATTACTTTTAGGCCTTTTGTGATTCTTGTAGCATCAATATTTAGAATCTAGAAGTAATGAATTACAGGTTTTTTTGCTAACCTTTAGTCTGTGTGAATAACAGGATGCATGCTCACAGTAAAACTGCAGTGAAACGTCTACAAATCATAGCTGTATCCAGAGAGACAAGGTTAATTTTGTACAAACACATAATAGAAGTAACTGGACATTTTGTCAAGAAATTTTTCATGTGTATTCTTCAGAGCTAAACTCTTTCTAGTTTATTTTTGGATGTATTGGGCTTTCTGCGACTGGTACTTTCATTTATAGCATGCCCAGTGTATTGTAAAGATATTTTCTCACTGTACATGAGAAATGGAACTCTATTTCTAGTCAGGAAAGTCCATTCAGAACAAGTCCCATACTCAGTTCATGTCCATATTTAGCCTATCCTAACATAATGTGTAGGACACAGGTGAAAAGAGGAGATATGAAGACTTCAAAGCATCTTCCATCTGTTCTAAATTCCTCGACAAAGTCAGAAACCACAGTAATTGCTCAGATTGTATAATCCCATTCCAGAAGACTGTTACTATCCTTGTATTACCAGAACATAAATAGTCTTTCAGACTTGTGAAATTTTTTTTAAGTTAAAAAGATAAAAAATATGGCTTTCTTTGTATATCTAGATGTATTTGGAACCAACAGTAATACTTCAATTGAGGTCCTTTTCTATTGAAATAGGTTTTTTGCCTGTCCAATTTACCTCTCCTTTCTCAATACACCACCACCAAATGTACTGATTTTCTGCAGTGTACTCCAAAGACTCTTTCATCCCTTCCCCCAGATGCAAGAGAAACTGTGCTGCTAGAGCATGATGAATATTTTGTGACTTTATTTGATAATAAATTCCTCCTGGAATTTTGGAGGAATGAAATTTCATTGAAAGGATGAGAAACGTGTTGCTATTATGTTGATGAGTTTGTTACTTAAAGAACTGTGAGAGCACAGGCTGCTCATCTTCGCCATTCTAAATCTAAATATGTAAAATAAAAAAATTAAAAATAGTCCAGAAAATCATTCTGGTATGTTCTGAGTCTAAAGATTCAAGCCAAGCCAGCTATTTTTTCTTTTCAGCTGCATAAGCTCAATTTAACTGTCAGCATGACCAAGTCTGTCACAGTATAGGTATCACATGCATTCATACATATATTATTTTCAAATAATGCACTACTAACAAATGCTTGTTACTGTGCCTGTTTAGTGTATATATGTTACATAAATGTAGTCTGTATATATTCACACTCAATTGAATCACTACAAATCTGAGCTGAAAATTCCAGATATAAATAAATAATTGTTAAATTGGAAGCAAATTAGTATTTGACAAGAGATAAACAGATTTGCTGTTTTTACGTTGTTATGCCATTTAAGTGGCTTTATATGTTAATTGAATACCAAGGTTTTTTTATTTACTACTAAATTGATTGCTGTTACTTTATATCTTGTCATGAAGCATCTCTTGCAGATCTTTGAAAAATAGTCAAGGATAATTTAAAATCAATTAGCTGAATAGAGAATAATTATCCTTTTTCCTGTCTAGAAAATAAGGTTCTGGAACCATGGAAATGCATAATGTTTTGTAACTACAATCTATTCTTAGAAATGGAATGCTAGTCACACAAGCAGAGAAAAAGAAATTTGATCAAGAATAATTTTATAATATTAATTTATTGGATGACTCCTCTTAGATATGTTGTGAAAAGTTAGATGATGAAACTGAAACACTTTCTAAACCGATGCTGGCATCTGATCTGTAAAAATGTGCTTTCCTTTAAGAGGCTGCTCTTTTCTTGCCATGCTCTCAAAACTTGATGTTTCTACATGTGATGCAACCTAACACACCTACCTGATCACAAATTTTAAGTGGAAACTTTTTTGTAGTATTGCTTGCTCTGTAAGGTAGTGACAAATCAAACTCTGCACTTTGGAGAAGTATATATCTGTAAGAAAAATGAGTACAGTAATTTCACGATTATAAGCCGCACTGAGTATAAGCCGCACTTCCAGGTGCCAGCAACTTTTCGTTCTTTGTCCATATATAAGCCGCACCTGATTATAAGCCACACGTTACAGTACAGAGTGTGATAAAAGGTGTCTATTCTATCACCATCTGTTGAGGGTGGGGGCAGTGATCCTTATCTCAGTGGCAGATATTCTGCTAATGGGCCATCCACTGAAACCAGGCAGGGCATTGTTCTTTATCTTTTCACAACCCATCCTTCCTCCAGAGAGTCATTTTCTGCTAATGGCCCATTGAGTCCCACTGTGTGACTGATAAAATTACTTCATCCCATTGGAAATTGCTCCAGCCAGGGGGAAGAGCCCAACATTTCTTACCAAGATAAAAACAGAGGCTTTGGGACACTAAGGTAGCCCCTTTCTCCACTGGACTCCAGAGGAAAACTGGATTTCTCCACATCACCACTGGACCTCTAGAGGGAAACTGCACCTTCTGCAGGAGCACTGCTCCAACTGAATCACATCTGTCACTGCAGGAGGATGCAGCCACCATTTAATGGGACTGCTACCAACACCCTGCCTGACAGGGTGTCAGGTTGTACTCTGACTTTGTCAGGGTTTGGAGTTTGTTTCTTTGTAGTACTGTATTTCCATTTTAATTTCCCTAGTAAAGAACTGTTATTCCTAATTCCCATATTTTTGCCTGAAAGCCCCTTGATTTCAAAATTATAATAATTTGGAGGGAGAGGGTTTACATTCTCCATTTCAAAGAGAAGTTCCTGCCTTTCTCAGCAGATACCTGTCCTCCAAACTAAACCAGCAACTTTTTGTTCTTTGTCTGTATATAAACCGCACCTGATTATAAGCCGCACTTTGGGTTCGGACCAAAATTTTTAGTCTAAATGGTGCGGCTTATAATCGTGAAATTACTGTAACTTCTGTTAAAAAGAAATCTCTACATGGAATTTAATATTGAAAAGGTTTTTATTTAATGCAGTTGTTTACAAATTTTTTTCAAACTAAACTGAGAAATAGGTATGTAATACAAAAGGTAGAAATACAATCAGATTTAAATATGCAGTGAGATTTCCTTTCTACCTCTTCCTACATAAAAAAGGCAAAACCTCAAAAAAACCCCAACAAAAAACCACCAAAACAAAACAAAACAAAACAAAAGCAAAAGTTGAAGCAAATACAGTTAGACGTGTAATATAAAATACAATATCTTTTTCATGGTCTGATCTTATAGTAAGAAACCTTGAAGAATTATTATTCCAGATTTCCAGGATTGTACATCAGTTCCAGCTCTAGGCTTGAAGTACAGACAGTTAAATTGAAAAGGTGTTAAGGCATCTCGGAACTGTAAAACATAGTTGTACTCATCCATTGAGCCACAGCAGGATGTGTGTGAAAAACAGAAGTGTGAAAATGTGTATTTAATGGGACCCAAATATATATAAATCTTTCAAATACAAATAGAAAGGGGAAAAAAACCTCTTCTGTATATTCCTAAATTAAATCTATATAAAATGGAATCAGACCAAGAGGATGTATCAGTAAGCTAAAGTGAAATGCATTACAGGAATGCTACAATTTCACTAGAAAGAGAAAGAATAAATTCTGGAAATTTAGATTCAAGGCAAATCTTAATAGAAATCTAAGCCTCAGAAGGACAGAGCTAATGCACTCAGATAACCTTAGCTCTGCCCATTAGCAATCCTTTTAAACAATCAGGCAATTATTTTCCTGTAATTGTTTTTGCACAGTCCAATTAGATGAAACCATTCCTGTTAGATTGTTTTCATTTTTATTTTCTCTTATAGTGTCACTGCAGTGTGAAATTAATGTTTCCGATATCACTCTGCATCTGAAGACTTGTTTACACATGGGAAAGTTTGGGGAAAAAAAAAATCTCTATTGATGACACCAATTCAACTGAACAAATGCCGGCAGCCCTGACAAAAGTCTTAGCTCACTGACTGCCAGCACCATTTCAGTCCTGCCTTAGTTAGGCTTGCTCCCATCTGGGAGACCTGGCACCATGTTGAAAAGGGTGTTTATTGTCTAGACCAGAGCTTTTTACCCTGCTGCATTTAATTGCTGCAAGATGTCCTTTCTAGATAGGTATCTTCAAAGCTATTGCCAGACTAGTGATAGAAGGTGATGGGCCTGAGACAATTTGAATAGTTTGGGCAATATAAGAAAGAAAAACCTGAGCTTGTCCGAGGTTTTGAAAATCTCAGGGATCAGTACACAACCTGAAATGGAACATGATAATTTTCTGTCCTGCCTTTTTTTCTTGACATTACATTAACCTTCGAAGGAGTCCATTAAGATTTCATGTTAAAGGTGATGGCTTATTTCCCATTCAGATGATTATGTACATCAGGAATGCAGGGCTTACATTCAGGCAGGTACAAAGTAATTTTGATATTTCATAGTAAGCACCATAGAAATAACTACCCTATCTCCTGGAAGCAGTTTACCTAAACTGTTCTCTGAACTTGCTATTATAACTTGTTTTCTATCCCCACTGTTTTCCTCAGCTCAACACCCAGTACTGGATTCTCCTAAGCTTGGTTTGTCACTGGGCTCCTTACTCTTTAGTCTCCTTAATTCCTCCATCCACTCAAGTTCCCACCAGAAGTTCCTGACACCCCGCAAAACCCCCCAACTTCTACTTGCTACTTACCTTTTCTCTGTCCCAAAAACAGATGAGATGGAAAGGGGACAGCATGCTTTTAAGGAGTTATCTATATGCCAAACTTTCCATAAAGAAAGGATCTGTTCCAATACGAATGATTCTGTAAACATGGAAAACAGTTGGTCTGAAGATTTTTTACTTTTTTAGGATGCAATTACAGTAATTTCACGATTATAAGCTGCACTGAGTATAAGCCGCACGTTCAGGTGCCAGCAACTTTTCATTATTTGTCCATATATAAGCTGCACCTGATTATAAGCCGCACATTACAATACAGAATGTGATAAAAGGTATCTATTCTATCACCATCTGTTGAGGGTGGGGGCAGTGATCCTTATCTCAACGGCAGATATTCTGCTAATGGACCATCCACTGAAACCAGGCAGAGCATTGTTCTTTATCTTTTCACAACTCATCCTTCCTCCAGAGAGTAATTTTCTGCTAATGGCCCATTGAGTCCCACTGTGTGACTGATAAAATTATTGCATCCCATTGGAACTTGCTCCAGCCAGGGGGAAGAGCCCAACATTTCTTACCAAGATAAAAACAGAGGCTTTGGGACGCTAAGGTAGCCCCTTTCTCCACTGGACTCCAGAGGAAAACTGGATTTCTCCACATCACCACTGGACCTCTGGAGGGAAACTGCACCTTCTGCAGGAGCACTGCTCCAACTGAATCACATCTGTCACTGCAGGAGGATGCAGCCACCATTTAATGGGACTGCTACCAACACCCTGCCTGACAGGGTGTCAGGTTGTACTCTGACTTTGTCAGGGTTTGGAGTTTGTTTCTTTGCAGTACTGTATTTCTATTTTAATTTCCTACTGAAAGTCCCTTGATTTCAAAATTATAATAATTTGTAGGGAGGGGGTTTACATTCTCCATTTCAAAGAGAAGTTCCTGCCTTTCTCAGCAGACACCTGTCCTCCAAACTAAAACAGCAACTTTTTGTTCTTTGTCTATATATAAGCTGCACCTGATTATAAGCCGCACTTTGGGTTTGGACCAAAATTTTTAGTCTAAATGGTGCGGCTTATAATCGTGAAATTACTGTACATATGCACTTGCTTATTTTTCACTTCTGTACTTGCATTTGTGTGTCATAGCTCCCTGGGTTGGTATGACATAGCAACACATTTCAAAACCATTTGATGAAGTCAGAACTTGCAAAGTTTTCATTCTGATGTTTGCAGTGAGTATCCAAGTTTTCCAGTTGGTTGAGGTTTCCTAATTGTTGTCCTTTTTATGGTGTGGATTTGGTTTTGACATCAATGTTTATGCCAAGAAATCTTTAATTCCACCATTTGTGTCCTATAGACTTTTATTGTCTCTTCTTATATTTAACGATGTAAGTAGATTTGTCATAATAAAACTAACTATAAAAATACTTTCAACTGCTTTAAAGTTCACTTTCCTAAATAAAAACAATAGACAGAACACTTTTATTTCCAGCAGCAAGAACTAATGAGTATAATTTACCAAAATTTTCCATTAATGGTAGATGCAAAGTGGATTTGTGTTGTGTATACATACTTTGACTGTACTTGTCTCAGTTTTTCCTCATGTCCTGTTTGATCTCTGTTCTTTTTTCTGATGTGAACTTCCAGTTTTCCTCCATGTCTAAACAGTCTATCACAGTAACCTCATCTCCCTGGAATGTTACTGCCTGCACAAGAAAGAGAACTATTCCAAGTTGATTTTCAACATCTTGTGTTGACAGCCCACTTGTGCTGATTGGTCAGAGAAAACAGATAACCTCTAAGTTCATAGTGCTTATTTAAAATTATTTTCTCATGCTGATGTCTTTAAGTCTTCTCAAACACAAATACTGTTTCTCACAGATCTTGTATAAGCTTCAAAAGTGGGAAATTTCTAAACCCCTGTAAAGTCTAGCCAATTGAAACCAGCCAATGATTAGGAGAAAAAAACAACTTGGGAAATTGACAGGCAGACAAACATCTAAATTGCTGGAATCCTGGGAATGTAGGGGATTCTCTGTGCACATCTTGCAGCACAGGTTCTCTTTCACTCTGTGTATGAGATGGGAGGATATAGAATATGGTTCTAAACCACCTTAAACAAGGAGAGCACCAGAGTGATCCAACTGCTAATTATTTGTTCTTCCTATAACCCTGTGCCAGCACTTATGGTCTGGTGTCAAAGACGCTGACCCATCTGGGAAGCAATTTTCAGTATTAAAGAGAACAAACAAACACTACCTGAAAAAAAATAGTACACATGTGGTCTGCTAATTTCAGGACCTTGTACATTACATCACACCTTTGTGTTTCTCAGAGTGAGAGGTGTGTACACACATATACACGTGTGGATCTTATGGATAGGAATTCATCAACAGTCTTTAAGAGGATGAGATCTTTTTCTTTTGAGGGAGTAGGAAGGAAAACAAAGAATGACAGACAAACTAGTCTTTTCTAAACGGACTCATCCTTACTTGCAGTCAACAGAAAGAAAACTGAAGCTCCTAATCAGGTGGAAGATCAGCACCCCACTATGTAGGGCTCTTCTGAAGTATGCATGATTGGAATAAAAGCAAGAGAGATTTAGGGGGCAATGCAGAGTGGGGGTGGCAGAGGGGGAGCAGGAGAAGGAAGGAGAGGTTGTAGTTGAGACTTATGGGAATCAAGTGGGTCCTGAATTTAATTCTTTATACCAGACACATTTTTTTTCTTACATGTGATTAGACTTGGGGTAACAAGAGCTTCTGAGAGGTCTTTGAATGGCTGTAACATTCGTTAATCTTTATATATCTTTATGGGTTTGAAAAAAGAAATAATATATTAAAATGTAGTGTTCACTGTTACTCAGGTGAACCTATTGCCTAAAGAAAAAATAAAAGATAAATTCTGTATTTTGTTTTGACAAATTTCGTCCGATAAGTTACAATAGCAAAGCAACTGTTATTAGTGTTGTATAAAGAACAGTACTTGTTTCCAGTACTTGAGGTAAAACAAACGAAAGGAAACAAATCTCTTACCAGAGCTATTTTAGAGCTCTGTGACACAGTGTGTTGTGCCCTAGCCATGTCTTTCCACAGTGTGTGATGACTGCACAGAAAATGCTCCAACATGATACACACTGCATCTTGTATTGGGTAGGGATTATTCATAACTGATCCAAGCTTTGTGAAAGCCGACTGTAAATGCTGTTTGATTGTTAAAGAAGTTTGATTTCTGGCTCTTTTTATCTCCCTTTCTCTTTACTTTTTTTTTTTTTTTAATAGATAGGGGTTTTTTTCATTTAAGACTTTATGCTGTCCCTTCCCCATGGAAGCATTCGTGTTGGTTTATTTCATGACTCAGCTTTTCTTTAGCAGTGACAATCAAAAGGAAAAAACCAGAGAATGTAATGGTAATCTTCTCTTAGCCGCCACTATTTCACATTCTATGTTAAGATATATTGTAAGCTATTCTTAATTATTTTTTTAAAACTGGAAGCAGTTTCCTTGTGCAAAGAGAATAAGCACTAATTGGTCGTGTCATAAATAAACAGACTATCTTCAGACTCTTGTTATTTAACACCCCTTCAGCACCCCTGCCCTCAAATCTAGAAACCTGCATAAAACCTGGAGAATTTAATTGACCTTTTGAAGAATTTATACGTAATATGAAAACACCTGCAACTTAAAAAGGTGTTCAGAAGTTCTTGAAGCATTTGGAATAATGCTTTCAGAGTGTTTTCAGAATGTGTAGCACTTAGTAGGTGCCAGCTGAAGCAAGTTCTACAGGTATTAGTCTGAACAGTGTTCACCTTGTTCGTGCATTAAAGTAACTCGTTATAAGCCAAGGTACATGGACTGCATGCTGCTTAAATTGGACTTAAGGCCAAATGAATTGTACATATGCATAATATCCTAGAACTGTTTTCTTCTAATCTTTGCTCCAACCAATGACTTGCAGATGTTTTATATGATCCTATCATATTTGGAAGCCAAAAGTAACTGCTTTGTGTTGCTATAATTCCAAAGTCAGATGTTTCCTTTCCTTGCAACATTATTAAATCTAAAAAAGGGCAACATGCTAAGGGTATTGTTGGAAGTTTTTTTATTGCAATTGCCAAATATATGAAAAACACGCTGTGTGTGTATACATATGTAACTTAAGACAGAAGAAATACAGAGATTTTTACTCAAGCTTACTGGTTTAAATTCAGGCAAAAGTACTAATTTTCAAAGACAAAATGAGTTATTAATGTTCACAGAAGCACAGCATGGCTGAGGTTTGGATCTCTGAAGGCCATGGGGTCCCATTCCCCTGCTCAAGGCAGGGCTTCCTTTAGCTGGTTGCTCAGACCTAGGACCAGACCCGTTTTGAATATCTCCAAGGAGGATAACTCCTCACTTTCATCGTTTGCCATATTTTTCTCAGAATTAATATAATGTAATTAACTGAAATTAAGAAAAAATGAATGTCAAAAGCCTTGGATATTAATTTTAGCTCAGCGACTTTGCTGCATACCCTCTGCAAGCCCATTAATTTTCCCATGCTTCTTCTGTTACTTTTTGAGGGCTGTCTTTATTTAGATTGAAAACTATTTGGGAAAGGGCTTTGTCACCCATATTTTTGCACAAAGGGACTTATGCTCTCAATTCTTTAGCTTAATTGTGCAATACAAATTGTAGATATGCCCCTCTAACTGACACCTTAATGGGAATATTTGGAATAAGAGCCAACAATTTAACATATGGAATTTGCCTAATAGCAGGTAAGGTCCTTAGGAGCTTCCGTGAAACCACTGAGTCTGCTGTAGAAATATGATAGGACTGAAAAAATCCCAAACCAAAGTGGTTCAAGGATCACAGCCTATTGCAAATTTCCTTGGGGAACATAGATCCAAAACCAGTCTGATACACATTTCATTTCCTGGGTTCCCTGGGTGCTTGCGAAGTAAACAAGGCCAAATATTGAACCCAGGAGCAATCTATAACGTCAAAATCAAGTGGTCCAGACTCAGCTGTGGCTCTACTTCTCAGAATTAGCTCCCACTAGAATAAATTGTCCATATTTGTACTATCTACTTTGGCTGACATATTTCTGAGTCCATTGTGATCTTTTTCTCACTCATAGAAAAAAAAAAAAAAAAAAAAACTTTAATTCAGAATATCTGTAGTAATGTGAGGTTGTACTGGCAGCCAAGATCAGGGTCAGGTGAAACTAAGGGTGCACAATGGGGCTGTGTCAGGGTACAAACCCTGCTGTGGTACTGTTGGAGGAGGTATTACAGGGTGGGAAAGAAATTTGGTGAAATCTCAACATATGATGGCTTTTAGGAGCAGATCTTGGTGCAAATTATTCTAGCAAAGAAGGCAACCTTTCACCAGCTCTGATTAGGTAGAAGTGTTCAAAGAATGCTGACATGCCTCATTATACTAAACATATCTACATTAACGTGTATATAGCCCAAAACACATGATCCCCAGCTACTCTGATCTCTCAGCACAAATGCCAGTCTCTTTTATCCCTTTACTAGAGTCTCTAGTTACACCACCAACGTACCATTCACCTTTTTGGTGCAGGAATATTGTACATTTTGCTGGGACATGGTTTTGCTTTCACATGTGCACTTTTTCTCTTGCATCCAAATACTGTTCAGCATGGCAGTGTTCATTCTACTGGGAGTGCTTGTAATAACACAAAACAAATTCAACTTGCCACAGCATTAATCTTGCAGAAACTTTTAATATTTACTAAAGCTGTATATGTAAGTGATAGAATGACGAACTACTGCATGCCAGTTTCTCAGAAGATGTTTTTTAGACACAAGACCATTATAACTATAAGGAAATATATGACATTTAGTATTTCATATCATGCTTTCCTTTAAAAAAATGCATCTAATTATTAACAAGAAAGCAGCCTACCTGTTTTTGCTGACACAAAGCTACTGACATGTGAATGTCCTGACCGTAAGAATTTGAAGCTTAAACTTGTGGGATATCCAGAAATACATTAAAAAGGTATATGCACATGACTTTGCTTAGGCCACATAACACCTTTCTGTAATCTGAGGGTTACACTACATAAGAGAAATTTATAATGAATGTTACAACATCCCTCTATGCCTCAGCTTCCTTTCCTGGAAAATGAAAAATGTGACATTTCATTTCTTTCAAAGTAATTTGAGATCTACAGATTATAAAAGGTAGCTGAGGAATTGCTGTTCCCAGGAAGTTCAGGGGTAAGTCCAACCTCTATCATGGAATATTACAATAAACCAACTTACTCAGCATACTAGTCTATTTGCAGTCCTGATTGGGCCTTGCTTTTTTTGGTGCCTGTTATGCTTTTCAGGACCCTCACCAGCACAGTGTGACATCTATTGCAAGCTGTGGTGAAAGGTTTGGAGGTTACTCCGTGTAAGGGCTGTTTTATGTTCTGAGCTAGGTTTTCACCAGTCTAATAAAGCTTTCAGTGGACTTTTATTGTCATTCGTAGCTTTATTAGTCTTTTATCTGACTGTTGCTTTGGCCTTTCCCTTGATTGACTGTGCCTATAGCAGGAATGCTATGTCAGCTGAAATACTCTTCACTCTTTAATTGTAATGCTGCCTTTCAGGGAAAAGAGTTTCCAAGAGAACAAGTCAGCTGCTGTTATAGCTAAACTTAATGCTTTGTTATAAACAGCTCCATGACCAAATTGTCTCAGATTATGTAGGATATTCTTGCGTCAAAATGCTTCACTTTTATTTTTAAATGCAGGTACTTATTATAATTCTCTCACAATGTTTTGCTTTCCAGAAGCATTGGGTTCTAATGGCCCATGGCTTGGAGGAAGCATATTTACATATTTAGACAAGTAGCATGGAGTTTGCAGGTGTCTGGAGTCAGAAATGTGGGTCTCTGTTCTGCCACAATGCACATGCTTTTCTCACCAGGGACTTCTAAACCCCAGCATGAAAGTCTGATCACCCAGGCAGAATAGTTGCTACCTTGTATGCATTTGGGACAGAGAGCAGTGTCAGGGTTAATAAATTAGCAGTTAATTTATTTGGTGTTGGTTTCCTAAACTTAAAATTATATAAAATTTATATCGGAATTTGTTGTTCAAACCTGTGTTAATCTTATTCTGAGGGCTGTGTGGGACATACTTCATTCCCCTTGGTAGAACCAGCTGTTGAAACTGTTACAGTTGTCTGATATTTATTTCTTCATCACCTCTGCTGAGGGTCCTGCCAGGATTCTCTCCATCAGAGGTTCTTGCTCTTCCTTCCCTCTCATACTGGCTTCAGGGTCCAAATCCCATGTTCATTTGGGAGAGACCAGCTCCTACTGCTGTTCTACTCAGGGTATAAAATGGAAAAGTTTGAAAAGGAAAGACTTTTTCCATCCTTTCCATCAGACCAGCAAGTTCACAGTTCAGCAGTGGGGAAGCCTATGGGCTCTTCCAGGCTTCCCCACTGAGACCCATGGTTAGCTGAGAGGGACTCCTTTTTCTCCCTTGTCTTGGAAGAAACCTAAGCACTGAAGGTGTTATGTGTTGAAATGATAGAAAAATAGAAGATAATTGTGATTCTACAGGTACACAATGTATTTTTAGGATGGAGGTAGTGGGTGACTTTTGTTAATATATTTTATGAGATTTCGGAGTAGAATCAGTTAATGAGATCAATTATATTATTTTAGCTATTCTTTGCAGAAATCCAAGTGAAAACTGCTTTTGTATCAGACATTTTAGGAACAGTTCTCGCCCTACATGCCCTAACATTCCCTGATTTACACTGGAGTATGAGTGATGAAACACCACAAAGCAGGACATTCCTTTAGCGACATGATGGAAATGATCATTATCCCATGATCTCAGGGACATCACCTAAAGACACACGAAGTCCTTAATTCTGAAATTCAGGACTGCATTTTTGCTGTGATAGTAAAAAAGTTAGGTCTGCGATCCATACACCAAATATTTTGATAAGGTAGGGTAGCCAGTGAGAAACAACAAAAACAAGGAAGGATTTGAAGCTCCTATTTGAGATGATTTGCTTTTGCCAAATGTGTATTTAAGTACACATAATACAGCTGAGTGCAAATGGCTGTATGTTCCTATATCTGCACTTACAGTATTTTTCCTATTTTTTGTTTTAAGAGCGTTTTATAGTTTTTCTGCGCCTTTGTTCACCCTTTGAATTAATGTAAACATTGAGTGCTCTTTGCTTGCCAACATATCTAGGGCCAGCTGGATGGCTTTCACTTCTGAAACTAACTCATGAATGCTTTTGTGTGAAAACCTACTTCCTTTGTATTTATTTTTTTATTTTGTGGGTTTTTTAATCTATTATTTTGAGCTCATCACTTGGCACTGTCATCTGATCTCCCTCAGTTCTTTCATTGAAATGACACATTAAATAAAATGCATTTGCATGGCAGCAGCAGGCACAAAGCAGCCCTCAAGGGGCTTATCAAGACAGGTTCAAAAAAAACGTGTAGATATGGCACTTGGGGATATGGTTTAGTGGTGAACATGATGGTGCAGGGTTAATTGTTGAACTCAATGATCTTGGGGTTTTTTCCCAACCTGAGCTGTTCTGTGATTCTATGATTTACCGTGACCACACGTGTTACATGCTGATAGAAGCTCAGGTTGGTGTTCTTGGAAGGTGTCACCTCCTGAGATTGTGGGCAGCCTCAGCTCACGCTCAGCTCAGCTGGCCACAAAGAGCAAGGCTCTACAGTGCTCCCAGACCCAGCAACTGGAGCAGATGTGCAGCCTGGGAGAGTGTGAGGAATGGGGCTTTACCTGGGGGTCGGGAAGTTGCAGAGGGAATTGCCTGAGAGCTGAGCAGTTTTTCAGATCTTGTTTCCTTTTCCTCTCTCGAGCTTCTGCAATGCTCGCTTTAAAGCCCTTAAAGCAAGGGATTACCCTGGAAATGCCAAAACAGGATGACATGCAGTGGCATTTGCAGAGTGTAAGAGAAGACAATGAAATGTGTATATCCTTTGTTCATGATAGTTTGGTATTTTCTTTTGATGTATTCCAACTGAAATCACTGAGAAAAATTCAGACCCAGGCTGCTAATTTTGGAGATATTCTTAACATGTGGATTTGGCCCAGCCATACCAGTGAAATGAGATTATATGGGCAAAAACAGGAAGTAAGGGTGGGTACTGTGCACAGTTCATCAATTTCCTACCAGTTGTGTTAGACAGTATCAGTCGCTAGATTCTGCCCAACCCTGCACTCATTTCTGTAATATTTACATTGTCAGTTTGTCCACAATCCTGGTGCACTAGAGCAGAACTCCCAGACCTAGTGGTTACTGGATATCAAAATTATATTTGGGTTTTTTTTTCATTCTGGCACTTAACAGGCAATGCTTTACCACAGAAAAGTAAGAGCTTTTTAGTAAACAAGCACCCTAAAATAAATGCTATGCTAAAACACAGAGAGAGAGGTAGATGCTAACCATTTTTTTCTTTTAAAGGTAATTCTTTCTTTCCTTGGGGAACAAAGCAGATCTAACAGGTGGAAGGTTATTAAAATCATAAGAAAGATGAGCAGGGCAAAAATTTGTCCTACAATATTGCACAGGATAATCAAGAAAATAGTATAGGTCAAATTCTTACATTGTTTGACCTCAGGAATTAAGGCAGGTGCAAACAGAAGTAGTGCTAAGATTTCAATATTTAGCTCTGTTTGGTATAGGTCAATTTTTCATTTAGCACAAACCATACTTTGCTCAAAATTTGTGTGATTAATGCATTGATTTAGCTTCCCAATGTGCATTGCTGCTAGGCAGATTCAGATATTATTTATTTTTATTAGTTTATAATATGTCAATTTTTCTTGCTTATCTGTCAGCTCCCACAAAAATACATAAATCAAAAATATAGCAATGTGGACACTAACAAGGCATAATTATTGTAGGGTCTGTCCCCTTTTAAAGAAAAATACAATTACCTACCAATATGTTGCTGGGATTAGGTCAGAATTTGCATAATACTGACTCATATTTTCTTAACAATTTTAACATCAGACAATAGGCTTTGCAAATCTATATGCCTTTCCTGTTTTTCAGTTTTATTTTTCAGGCTAAAATAATAAGAAGCTCAGTCAAAACAAGATAATTATTGCAGTCTATCCCCACAGAAAACTTTAATTACTCCATGGCATGTTTCTAGGATTAGGTCAGATTTTTATAAGGCTGATTTTTTTTAAATAACAATAGGCAATTAAGTCTGCCAAACTATAATTTATTACAGTTAAATTTATTCATTTTTCCACTGATAAATATTTAATAGAAAATAACTCAATCACTGCAGGAGATTAAAGAAGATTTGTACCTCAATATAATCTTAGAAAAACAGCACACAGTTTTCTGTTCTTGGCTGTAATACCAAACAGCATCAAGTTAAATGACAAGATGAAAATAGTTGAAAATTTTTAACTTCAGTGAAATAATAGCTGTTAATGTATAGGATTATGAAACCCCCAGTAGCAGACTACGTAACAAATAGATCCCTCCTGAAATCTGAAAACTGTGGTTGGGATCTAGGGTTAAATAACCGTGATATATTTATAGAGGGCAAGGGATCACCATAAAATAAAGCAGCAAATAGTAAAGAAGTCAATGTAAAAGAGAGGCCGGGGATTTAAGGTATAGACATCATAAATTTTCATCGATATAAACAGTCCATGTACCTCAGGACCTGAGTTTTAGCTATAATTTCAGGTCTGACCTATAGGCTTTTGGTGTTCACAGTGCATGCACAATCAAGATGCCATCTGAGGAGGCGAAAAAAAATGTTTCAGATCTGTGTGATTTACTCATTTAATCATCCCCAAATCCACCCCAAACACAACAATACTGTGTCGAATATCAGTACTTGAGAAGATTTTATTGTCCCACTAAATTACATTTAATTCTTACTATAACATCTCATATAAACAAGTATAGTGAATGATTTCCTCCCCAGTGTGTTCTTTGGAAGACAGGAAAAGACTGTTATATGGAATGCATAGATCTGGAAAAGGTCACCTTTTCTCTATTCCTCAGATCTCCAGAATGTGCACAGACACATTCAGTAGCAGTGGATAGTTTTCTTTTTCTGCTTTAAGGTGATATTTTCTGGTTTAAAATAATAATTATGAAACTACCACAAAGAACCATTTGAGGCTTTTAGCTTTTTACTAATTGCTCTGAAAGAGAATTCTAAATGATTTCCAAATGACTTAAATGATTTGGCTAAAGAGCATCTTATTACAAATGGGCTGAGTTGAAAACATTGTGTCAGCACTAAATGAGGCTTTTTTCCCCCCCTGCCTTTCTCTAATGGGCAGATCAGAACGTGTAAAGCACCCTTACTGCAATGACTTTTAAATGGGCTTTGGATCAAACCTTTAGTTAGACGATGTTTTCTTTTTAATGTAATTTACCACACTGTGATATTTGCCATTACTGCAATCCTTGCAGTATTCCCTATCCTTGGAATCTGAAATCCTCCAAACCGTGTGGGCAAACTTAACACCAGTTTGCAGTAAATACCCATCTGGCTTAGAGCAGATGACTTCAAGACTGTCAGTAGCCCTGCTTTGGTACTGATGACAGCTTGTCGAAGAATTTCTGACTTGGGGACTGGTCCAGTAACCCTTCAGCAAGAGAGAAATCCTTACACGCGTGAATAATCACATTAGTTTCATCAAAACCAGTTGCATAAATTACGCAACCCGAGTACTAGCCTGCAAGGCGCAACCCAATGCCAAGCCACCATTTACCCTCCCAAAGCTCACTGTGTGATGCCAACATTTGTGAGGTTCTGCGATGCTATTGAAGAGACCTCTGTCCCGTGCCTGTGCTAATGACAGAGGCAGGTGTGTAAAACAAGAGCGTTTGATGTGGGTACTGTTTTCCAAATGCCGAAATATCATCAAGAGACGCCAAGCAGCTTTGTGGCTGAAAGGCAGAGCTTTAGTGGAGAGCCACTAGGTTGCAGTGTTGTATAGAGAACCAGCTCTCTCGTGCCGTGCTGCAGACGGGCAGCCTCATGCTGTGCAGAAGCTTGTAAATACTGTTTTACAGTTTTCACTAACAACACAAGTATATGAGATCAAGAGAGGAAGACCGGCACTTGGAAATCTTTGCTTTCTCCTCAAAGGCAGGTCCAGGTCCTGGTTTCAGTTACGTGTTTTTGTTCTGTGTAAGGTGCTCTGAAGATAACCACACTTTGGAATTAGAGGTTTTTTACCCCCTGGAGGGAGGAGAAGCTGCTGGGGGACGGGTTTGGAAGGATGAGCCAAGCAGCTATTCTTGAAGAATTCTTGACTTGACACACATGTTCCTGGAGATCTGTCTAAAGCTACAACGGGCCTTCCTATGTGCATAAACTCCAAACACATGCTTCCCCGTTCCTCCCCTGGTTTGGCACTGTTTGATGGCACAGACAATACAAAAGCGCACATGAATTACTTCCCTATGGACATTACACACTGTGGGCAATCACAAACATTATATGCCGTTCACGTGTGAATAATTAATTACAGTTATATTATATAGTCATTCTTTCCACTACTATTGTCCAAAGTAAATTTTTCCTTTAAGAGTAATATGGTTTTAATTTAGGAAGCAGGGTTTCTTTAACCTATTTGACATTATGCAAACCATCTTAAAGGAGGTTTAATGCTATTTCCACTCTGTCTGCTAACATAGCTCCCCGCCCAAATGTGAGCTGTGTTTTATCAAGCAAATTACTTGCAGAGGATTTGGTTCAAAAAGACATTGGGTTCATTCCTTTACCCATATTTACTCAGCTCTGGTGTAAATCTTTCTGTATTTTGCTCTGTGGATTAGCACCTCTCTCATCCTCCCACTACCCCTCACTTTAGGGCAGTAAGCTGAGACAACAATAATGAGGAGCAGAGCTGGTGACTCTCTCCATCCTGAAGCCTTGGGAGTACATAGGTCATCCCAAAGGATCAGAATCTGTGCTGGGTTAGTTTAGTTTACTACAAGTCACACATTTGGGAACTATCTGCTTCAGGTTTGAATCTTTCAGCAACGACGTTTCTGGCTGCTAATTAAATTCTTTCTGCTCCAACACCAGAGAAGACAAGCAAGTTCCCCTTTAAAAGGGCACATAGAAGAAAACAAACTTCACTGATTACAAGAACATGTGTTGCATGCAATTAACCCATTATTGGGCCCTGGAAAGGAGAAAGCTGATCTGAGGAGAAAGAAGGACAAAAAAGAAGTTGAGAAACCTAATAGACTGAAACAGAATTTTATCTACCAGCCTTTTTAATTTGGGGCTTAGAGGCATTTTGCTAATGATCAGCTATAGTTGCCTCTTTCACTTTTTCTCAGATGAAGCTGATGATTCTACTTCGTTTCACCTTATATTAAAATAAAACTAATATTTTTCCACAGGATCACAAGCACACATGATCCTTTACTGCAGAAAATAATTGAGGTGAACAGACATAGCGAATATTCTGCAGTGGGTTTGCCTTCATATTTAATTGCGCTTGTTTTCAGATACACACGTACAATTTCATGAGTATTTTACAGTCAGGCTGTCTTGCCTGTGTATTTGCAGAAAGTGAATCTGTAGTTATATTGGCATGTATTCTCGCATGAAAATTCAAATGTGCAAGTGTTTATCTTAAACTGGTTGCTCATCCATCCAGGCAAACAAAAGACTTCTATAATCTTTCTGGCCAAATGTAACCGAGCACTGGGGACAGACTGCTGCATACTTGCAGAAAGTGATTTGTGCTCAGCCCTGGAACTTGCCCATTTCTCCTTGGGAAAAAAAAAAGTGCTTGATTTGGCACAGCACATAGTCTAATATGCCCAGTTTGAATCATGCGATGTGTTGTAATAAAAGTACTTATAAGGGAGGGTATCAGCTTGCCCAGAACATTTTCCCTATTAGCATGGTTTGAGTAAAGTAAGAGGACATAGCAGAATTGTCTGTGCAGCTTCCAGAGGGAGGGAGAGTTTAATTCTTAGGATAAAAAGAATCTTCAAGTTGTGTTTATTTCAGTAGGAGCTGCACATGAATGTAAGTATCTGTCTACAGTTTTCTTCACAGGAATAAGACCTTAGTTAAAAATAGCTAAAAGAATACACCACTTTTGCTGCCACATTGCTGATACTGGTTTTTGTAGAGCCAGGTTTTTATATTCACTTTGAGAAACCGTTGCCCATAAAATAAACAGTAACATTTCCTTTTCCTGGGAAAACACTACTCACTTTCTGTTTTCTGAATGTACAATTAATGCATTTTTTTTCTTCCTCCTACTAAATTTCTTCCTTAAACAGAAATAGGCATCTTAAAGCAGACCATATCTTAATGGTCACACAAGTTTTGTAGGTGAATACACTGCCTTAATACAAACAGAGAAGCAGAAAGAGCACATGTGTTCACAGCCATGTTTATCCAGGGATCAGGCAGATGTCATGGTAAAGTCTTTGTCTGTGTATCCTGTACCACAGGAGCCAGCTGTGAAGGACAAATCTGAGGTGATGAATACTCCTTGCCTTAACCAAATGAAACTTCTGTAAATAAGCTTGTTTGCTTAGGTAATGCACATATTTATGCATATAAGGAAAGGCTGCACTTGCAGCATGCGTCTGTGCTGTCCTGCCTGCTGGATCCTGGCTGTAAACACTGCCCATGCTGCAGTCTCTGCACACCAGCTCCTGTGCTGTTTGGAGGGTGTTCAGCTCTTGTTGTGAGTTCAAAACTGCAAACACCTTGTGGGAATGACACAGATTCGAGCCTGGCCAAAAGGCAATATGGATACAACTAGTTCAAGGCCCCGGGGTCTCAGAGCCCAGACATACACAGCTCATTCAGTGATTCTCTGTGTAAACAATACGCAGAAGACAGGGAAAACACACACACAAATACACACATTGTTCATTTTCTGTCTTTGAAAGAAATGTGGAGGGAATTAGCCCACAACAGATACAGAATTTGTGCTAATTAATCTTCAAAATCTAATGGATATAAACAATGTATGGAAAACACATCTCAGAATAAAATGGCTGTGAGTTTGGACAACAGCTCCAGCAGTTATTGGTGAGCATTTTTTATATAAAATGTTGGAATACATTTATAACAAATTGATGCAGGATGTATATAACTAAATGAAGTAAAATGAAAGGAGTAGATCATATCCATTCTCCTCTACGTCCCCGTGATTTTGATATAGCTTCTTCTGTCTGAAGGTAGTTTATATTTATTATAATAGTTCTCTTTCCCTTTTGCTTTAATTTACTTTTAATACAAATAACTGAGTGTTAGAGAATTAGCCCAGGGAACCCTCCTTAATTTGCACTCTTTTGTCTTGCTAAACTAGTGAGCAAATTTAACCTGTGAATCTCTTACACAGTCATCATCAGATGAATGTGTTTCCACCTCATTTTTTAGAGCAAGTTTGTGTAGGATGTGACTGCATTTTCATATTAGAATTCAAGAGGGCACATGTGTGTGTATACAGTGCTGTATATATTATGCATACAAAGTTATTGTTCAAAAGACTTCTATCATCTATTCCCTTGTAACACCTCTATACTTGAAACATGGTGCTGTAATGTGCCTGTACCAATCAGAAAACTGAGCGATCATAACCTCTTGCTTACATCTAAGCAAAAGATATTTCAACTGTCGCATCAACAGAGTAAATCCCATTTTATTGAGTATACTTGGAATATAAAAATGATAAATGCTAACAATTAGATGTGAGTCATGTGTGTTTTGCAGGGCTTTAGAGTCTGAGCATACAGGATTCTGTAAGTCTGACCTTCCAGAATCATCCACGGTGTATAGGGAAAGCTATGTAAGCAGGTTATGGAAATGTGTGATTAACCCTTGCAAAGGTGGCCAGAAAAATGAATGCTTTTTTGGCTCTCACATTAATAACTGGTAGGTCTGACCCACTTAAATATTTATTGTCTCTCCACATAAAAAGAGCCCAGAAAAGCATTGTTGTCTCAGAAATTCTTTATGAGAGTTTTTCTTGAAGATTTGGGCAATGCAAGAGCAGGCAAATATTATCACTGGAAAGCATGCTTTCCCCCCAAAACCAGAGCCATATTTCCAGGTCTTAAAAGACTTGACACACAACTTGACCTGATCAAGGCACTTCCCTGGCATGCTGCACACCTAGGGCGAGTTATGCTTCTTTGTTACAAACCAGACAAACACCAAGGCCTTCAGATGTAAGTAGGAATACAGAGGACTCCCTGCCTTTTTTTTCTACTGATCTCACATGTCACTGGCTTATTCTGCTTGTGATCGCCAGCAAAACAGAAGAGATATCTAGATGCTGGACTTAAAATCATCTAGACAGCAGGTAATAGTCTGTTAAAAACATCCAGATGCCAGGTAATAGTCTGTTATTAACAAATGGTACATTTGATGAAATTTGGGGGGCGGGGGAAATATTGAGACATTTGCCTGTCTCTCAGGAGGTAACCTTGGATGCTGTCCTTGGATCCTGTTAAGCTTTCTTTAGTTTCATATTACTTACAGGCTCATTCTGTGAAAATTTAATAGTGCAGATCTTTATGTTTCAGTAATTCATTACTAAAAAACAGAATAATCCTTTTGTTGTAGTTCTCTTCTGACTTTAAAGCTGTTTCAGCACAGTGTGTCACATTAATGACAAAATAGGGGAGCTAGCTGGCAAAACAGAGTACTGGCCTGTTAAGATTTTTCTAATTAAGCAAAACTAACACCTCAGTTCCTTGCATTTGGCCAAAGGGGAGAAAGCCTTACATATTCCTTCCTTTCCCCTAAACTCTGCTTTTGTGCCTTCTGTAAACATGAGTTTCCTTATATAGTTTACCAAGCAGAAGCACACTGCCATGGTGTGAAATCTGGTTTTGCTACTGTCTACAAATTCTTTTGGCTTGTGTGTTATTATCTGTGCTTATCCCATAGAAGAAATAGGACTCAGAGTCTCTTCTGATCTGCAAGGCCTGGCTCAAGTTGTAAGGATGCATGACTTCAGCACGCTCTGCATCACAGCCCAGATGGCAGATGTTCTGTTAAAATGCACGACTTTAAAAAAAAAGTCTGCTTTTAAAAAAAAGCACACAAAACTTTAAAGAGTGTCTTTAATTTCACCCTCTGGGGCCTGCCAGGCAAACAGCTGCTGAGACACTTATGCTGCTGCCACCAGCCTGGGAAGGGGCAGCCCTGTGAGCAGGCACTGGCACAATTCTGCAGCTTACTGGTTGGCCTCTGAGCACATGCAAGCAAAAACCTTGGATTATTGCAACAAACCACAGATACTTCCAAGTAGCTGAAGGACCACAGTGTTCCCGTACTTGAAGTCTCTGTTCCCTCTGAACCATGCTCCACTCAGAGCTGAGACAGGGTTTTTCTGTGTCTGAAGTGGCAGATTGTCTCTCTGCAGTGTCTGACAAAAATGTGTCAGGTGTCCAGGTTAAGCCACTGGCTATCTCCAGAAACAGGGATTCCTAAGGGAATTTTGGCATTTTAAGAAAAAAAAAAAATGACACAAACAGGAATCCAACTCTCTTTTGGAATTCATCCAATCTCAATTAGCAAAATCTTGCCAGGCCAGAGAATAAGGCTTTTTTAAATCCCTTTCTATTTTTATTGATAGCTCGTGTGAAGCTTTTTCCTGTCTTGTGAGGATTAGGATGTATGGCTAGTGGGAATCAGGTTGGGGAGGTGATGGATCCAAAAAGGTGGGATTTCTTGTTAAGCAGTGGGTAAGGCAGAGAGAAGATGCTTGATTTGACTCCAATTTGACTTCCCAGTGAAAGAGACTTTTTTTCATTAATAGCCACATGTGGGCTAACTGTATCTCCTTTTCTAGATGTCCCTTCTTCATTCTAGTGTTCTGTACCAATGAATATAAATGACTAATCAGTTTTCCTTAGCCACCTCAACATATCTTATCTTGAAATTGAAATGCCTACAGCCAAATTTATTCCAATGCTGACCCCTACCCTTTCCAACATACCTTATTTTGAAGCCTAATATGTCTTTTCTCATAGCTTTTATTTATAGGCTTTATTTTCTATCATATCCTTTCAAAAAATACCACACGCCCTTTTGCATCTCCAATTCTCCCCTTTTCATAGGTACATCTTGATGCACACTGAAGATACAGGATTTGACCAAGATTCCACAGGATATCAGGGAAAAAAAAAATTAGAACTTTCAGACATCCAAAACCAGTATCTGGGATTATTCTGTTTGGAATCTGGCCTAGTGCAACATTTTATGTAAGGGGTTATAATCCTTGCTGTTCAGAGGGAAGCTCAAAAGCCCCTGAAGCCTGTGCTCATATGTGCAATGGTGAGCTACAGGGTCTGTGTGTGCATGTGCCTATCCCCAGGGAAAGGGGGGAAGTTATTAGTTAGGCATAATAAAGTATTCAGGCTGGAAAACAGACACCTTTCCAGAAGGAGCAGTATAGGGAAGAACTGATGAGGAGTTTGGATGAAAGGACCTTGTGTGAATGTAAATATGACTACAAGGTACAGGATGAGGGGAAAGGGTGGAAACACCCTGCAGAGTCTTATAAATAGTGTTGTCAGAATATGTGGTGCTAATGGAGGCATTGTGATCAATGCTAAATTAGTGAGGGGGATGTAAAAGGTATATTTTCCTTAAAAAAGGGAAACACACTAGAAATTATGTTTAAAAAGTTCATATTTCTTTGACAAGATCTGTTTTTCATGAAACTGGTTGATTTCAATTGTGCTATCATCCCTTAATTCTTTAATGGCTTCTTTTTCTATCAGCATTTCCATTACTTTGAAAAGTACTAATTGTACAATATCTAGCACAGTCATATCTGCTCCTTAAAAAACTTTCATTCTCTTTTCTTTCAAAACTACACTAAACTCTAAAAATGTGTTACTTTTTTCTTAAAGAAAAATATATAAGGAAGCTTGGGAATAGTTTTTGTTTTTTTTGTTTTTTTCCTGTATTCAGCTTGTGGGGGCAGGCTTCCAGTGTTCTGTTAGTTATTCAAAATCTTTTCTTTAGCAAGGTGAGACTTCCAGCCTGAAGAGATTTAAAAGTGCACTTTCAGTCCCTAAGGACTATAGGTGTATAAGCTTGATAAAAACCCCTGTGTGAGAACTGCAGACTTGGACAAAAGTCCCCTGAGGGAAATGTTTCCTCCAGTTCGTGTACCCCTACTTAGTGTTAGAAGTTTTTGAGTGAAGATCAATAACCTGGAACTAAACCTGAGGAGTTTAGCTTTGTATCAGGTTTTGTTCTGTGTACTGAAAATCAAGAATCTGACTGTAGAGAACGAAATACATCGGATAAATATGGATTTTATTTTAGTCCACTATTATTAGAAGGAATCCATATCAAAACCTTGCCTTTCTCTAGTTTGTCCGGTCTAATTTGGATCACTAATCAGAATCTGAATTACCGTTAGTGCTGCTATTTCTGTTTCTTTGTCTTCATTCACTCCTAACACTTCCAGTGCACAGCAAAATAGAACCCTCATATGCTGAAAGCATTTGGAAAAGCTCATACATCATTCATCCAGAGAGGAGAAATGAAGTAAGAAGGAAAGGACTTGGGTGTCTTTGTTTCTTCACAAGGACTTAACACAGTACTGAAAGACTGATAATAAGGTTACGATTTAGACAGACACATTATTAGAAATGCAAATTTAGACAAGGAAATGCTGAATATCTTTCATTCTAAAAAGTCATTTTTACTAGATTTACTTATGAATTCGTTAGAAATGCAATCCCATTAATGACATTACTGGTTCTTGTGGATGGCAATGTCAAAATGCAAAGGAAGACTTTCAGACCTTCTTTTTAAGGAATGCAGCCATCTTTTCACCAATGTATTCAGTGTTCTCATTCAGAAAAGATGCATTTATATCATCATATGGTAGAGCCTTGGCAATAATAACATCTCAATTGCCAGGATATACTTACAGTGGGTGGCTCTGGCTCTGAACACTCAATTAAATGCATTTTTTTCCTACAGGGTCCCTGTGGTACATTAAGTTTTACTGATACCTAATAGCTTCAGCATCTCTAAGGAAACTGGTCTTGATTTTATTAACCTAAAGGATTGAAGAACAAAAGGCATGTATTGCTGACAGGCTAAAAATTCTTTAACAAAGGTGTCTTAATTGCTTTCTTATTTCCCTTAGCATATGCTGGGGTAGCCTCCACTGTTCACTCAAAAGGATTTTATATTTGAACTCAGTAGTTTTCTGAGGGATATCTTGTAAGGTTTCATAATTGTTGAGTTTTTTGATTTTGTTTTTTGGTTGTTTTTGGGGTTTTTTTTTGAAAGATTTGAACAATGTTGTCAACTGTGTTAGAGGTTAGAACCTTTCCCTCTGTCTTTGAAAATCACCTGATTGTCTGCCTCACTCCATCTCTCTGTCAGAGTGACTATTAAAGCTAAAGCAGTGTGTAGTGATACATACGTGATAACCAACAACTTTGGCCTAAGAGCTTATCTGTTTACGGTGTCAAATGCTATCTGATAATCAATATAGCTGCTCTTGTGCTATGTGTCTGTGTTTCTGGAGGCGTGACTGCAGATGCAGGTTCTGCTTTCTATCCTTTTGCCTCTTGGTGGTTGTCAGCCTCCATATCTGTGTCTTTCAGCAGGTTTCATTAAAACCTGTCTGTAGCAGTCAGAAGAAACCTGCAGCTTTGGAGGATCCCCCAGCCTTAGTGAGCTGTGTAAACTGTGTAAATCTATTTAAAGCTAAGGGTCTTATGAAAAAACCTCCAAACTTCTGCTCTGTATATTAGGGAATTGTGGATGAAAGAGATTTCTTTAAATGAATATGCTGCTATTCTCAATTCTAGTGACTACCC
Source organism: Catharus ustulatus (assembly GCF_009819885.2). Lineage (NCBI taxonomy): Eukaryota > Metazoa > Chordata > Aves > Passeriformes > Turdidae > Catharus > Catharus ustulatus. Next base: position 130,276,863 of record NC_046221.1, on the reverse strand, counting down.
TATAGTAACTTAAAATTGCAAAAGGAGATAAAAAGAAGTGCTTTTACTATCACACCTGTTAATTTTCATCTTAAAAAATCAGCAAGATTATAACACATCCCTTTATCCTGGGGTCGTTTATTGGTGTTATTTCCATCCTTGGGGGACAAAGGACCACTATTCTGCAGAACAGAGGTGCTTGATAAGCATAAAAAAGTAAAAGCACATTTTTAAATGTCCTTTTGCAATTTTAAGGCACAATGGAAACAGTGTGTATACTTATGAAAGAATACTTATGAAATTATTTTGTAGGGTTTTGTAGCAATTAATACTTTATAACAACACAGCCAACTCAAGGCAGGCAGTTTCAGCGTCAAAGAAAACATTAGGTATTTCTGATATAACACCTCTGTGGGTGCAATTTGCAGATTTACATATTTTTTTTCAAGTTTCATTGTTCCACTTAGAATCATGGAACCATTTACATTGAAAAAGACCTTTAATATCATTGTCTCCAGCCATTAGACTAAAACCAAGTCCACCATTAACCATGTCCCTAAGTGCCATGTTTATACATCTTTTAAACTCCTCCAGGGATCCTGATTCTACCACTGAGCAACCTGTTCCAATGCTTCACAACCCTTTCTGTGAAGAAAGCATTCCTAATACCCAATCTAAACCTCCCCTGGTAAAATTTGAGGCCATTTCATCTTGTCTTATTGGTTGCTACATGGGAGAAGAGACAGATCCTCATCTGGCCACAGCTGCCTTTTAGGTGGTTGTAGAGAGCAGTAAGGTTCACTCTGAGCCTCCTTTTCCTCAGGCTAAACAACCCCAGCTCCCTCAGCTGTTCCTCTTGACTTTTGCTCCAGACCCTTCCCCAGCTACATTGCCCTTTTCTGGAAACCCTCCAGCACGTCAATGTCTTTTTGTAGTGAGGAGCCCAAAACTGAGCCCAGGATTTGAGATGTGGCCTCAGCAGTGCCCAGTGCAGGGGGACAAGTCCTGCCCTGGCCCTTCTGGCCACACTATTTCTGCTATGAGCCAGGATGCCATTGTCTGTCTTGGTCACTTGGGCACACTCTGGCTCATGTTCAGCTGCTGTTGACCAGCACCCTTGGGTTCTGCGTTGCTGGGAAGTTTCCCAGTCACTCTGTGGCTTTGCATAGGGTTGGTGTGACTTCAGTTCAGGACCCAGCACTTCATACAACTGGCCTCAGCCCATCGATTCATCCTGTCCAGGTCCTCTGCAGAGCCTTCCTGCTCTCCAGCAGATCAGCGCTCCCACACAACTGGGTGTCATATGCAAACTGACTGAGGGTGCCCTTGATCTTCTTGCCCAGGTCACTGATAAAGGTAATAACAGGGCTGGACCAACACTGAGCCATGGGAGCAGTGCTGGTGACTGGTTGCCAACTGGCACCACCACTGCCTGGGACTGGCCATTCAACCATTTTTTACAGTGTAAGCAGTGCACCCTTCCAGGCCATGAGCAGCCAGTTTCTCCAGGAGAATTGTGTGGAGAACTATGTCAAAGGCTTGGCTAAAATCCAGGTAGACAAAGTCCATAACCTTTCCCTTGTCCACTAAGTGTGTCAGTTTGTCACAGAAGGACGTAAGGTTGGTCAAGCAGGACCTGCCATGTGCAAACCTGGGCTGACTGTGCCTGATGCCATGGCTGTCCTGCATGTGCCATGGGATGGCATTCAAGATTATGTACTCCATAACCTTCCCCAGCACTTGCCTCAGGCTGAAAGGACTGTGGTTCCCTGGATCCTCTCAACCCTTCTTCACTGAAATATTTCATCCCTCACTTCTGTCTTTTTCCCTGTGTGGCTGTTTCCAGATGACTGAGGAGCTGTTCAGGAGATACTGTAAAACATAAGGGATTCTCAAATTTAGAAAATATTCCATAAAACTGTAGAATAAATCTGTGTCCTCTGATCTGAACAGAACTGAGGCACAGGATTCTGATTTGGCTGTGAATGATGCTGTGTCTTCCAAAGTTTTTGGACTCAGGAGCACCACCCATCTGAACTCTTCCCTTAACACACAACTTTGGTTGGGGAGCTGCTGATCAGTGCATGGACCGCATGTCACATCTGGCTATATCACAGTGAAACAGCTGGTGCACTGAGAAAAATTCAGGTCTGCTGCATTGTGTAAGTAACAGAAAATTAATTCCCTTTACAAATATGTATTGTATCCCTTACAAATGCAGCTTTAAGGTCTGTGACAGAGTTGTGTCTTTTTAATGCAAAAGTAGAAGTGCTTTGCCTTGCAGCAGAGCTGTCTGTCTTCAGGGTTCAAAAATCCTCCTCTTCCTCATTTTGAGGGTGTTGCTTATTTGGGCCCTGCTGTCTCATATTCTGCACTCGGTTGCTGCTCCTTATTCATTACAAGTTGTCATGCCGAGGACTTACTGGCATGAAAAATCCCATAAAATATGATGCAGAAAATAAAATGCAGAACTACCCTATTGCACTCTATCCTACTGCAAACTACTCTAAGTATGCACTCTATCCTACCTAGGAAAAAAATGTTATTCACTATTTCCTAAAGACACTTGGAATCTGCATATTTTTCTTTAATGGAGAGCAGGAACTTTGGCTGTCATGAGGAGGGTGGCAGAACTCTGGTGTTGGTGGGGAGGCTGAGACTGGGAGGGAAAGCCTGGGAGGAGAAGTGCTGGTGATGCGGCTGCAGGGCTTGGGAGCTGCCCTGGGCCAACAGCTGGGGAGAAACCTTGCTCTGCTTTCCTCCAGAAACATTTGCTGCAACACATCAATGTCTGCTCCAACACATTCCCATGATTAGTGTGGTGGTCTTTTAGCACTGACCTCTACTTAGTGTTCAGCTTGACATATTAATCTTCACCGAACTAAAAGTTAATTCTAAAATAAACCTGTTAACCCTTCTATTTTCAATCACTCAATTTGCTGCAAATTATTCTGGGATGGATTCTGCTGTCATGATGCTGGAAATGGGCCTTGTCACCAGCTGGAGTGGGAGCACAACTGGGTCTTTTCTGGATATTAATTGGCTTCTCTCTTTGGGAAGTATGTTTTAGCATCCCTAACAAAAAGAATTGTACCACAAGTATAAAGATGAAATATTTTAATTGTGTGCAAATGCTTTAATGAAAATATTTTACTGTGGCTGAATGAGTCACATGATCCTTGCCTTTTCTTTGGACTCTGCACCACTCTTTTCAGTGATCACTTTAAAAGCACTCCTATAGAAGGGAAAGAAAATATTTTAATAGGGTTGAACTAACTTAGAAAGTATAGCAGAAAAATATCTTTGTGACTCCTATATAATTAAATGCAAAGGATTCAAGCGTATAAAAAGGATGCAATTTTAAAATTTTCTCTTTCCAAGTAGCAAAGGCTTTCTGGAAAAAATTTGTGAAATGTTACCATTTTCATTCCTATAGATTTTACTTGGGATTATTACATGGTGTTATTTCAATAAATTGGTTTGGGGAATCTTAGTGGAAACCACTAGTCTGGTAAAACACTTCTGGCTCTCTTGTTACTTGTCCACATCTTTAGAAGGGCCAGGTCATTTAGAAGAGGGAGAAGCTGCTTCTCTGGAAAGAAGCAGAATATGTTGCATATGGTGGTGGTGAAGTGAGGGCTGGCTCTGTTTTTGAAACAGCAAAGCACCTGAGCATATTTACACTCAGCCATTGACAAAGCAGAGGTTTGTAAGCCTGGCAATTTCAGTAGTGGACAAGTTACCAATTTTTCTCTCTTTCCATTTGAAAGGAAAAATTAACAACAATCAAGTCACTAATTTCAAAATTGTTCTTCCTAAAAGCTAAATCACATAAATATATGAAGGTTTTCGCTTTCTTTCCCAAAAAAGAAATGACACTACAAAAGACATGCAAACTCAAATGCAATTTATTGTGGCTCATCTTCTTGAAATTAATATTTCTATGATCTGCATGTATTTGAATTTAAAAAAATATTGTGCTGTCTGATTTCCTGCTTCAAATGCCAACTCCAAAGAAATCTCTTTATACACTGTAACCTCCACTCTCTTCCTCATACCCCACACTGTAATTTGTATCCATGGTAATACATTACTGTTTCCAGCAGCCAAGGGGTTTGAGGGAAATTATGGGAAGAAAAATCTTTCACTGTTAAACTTGTGGTAAAATGTCATCAGTTTGACAGAGCAATACAATGCTCTTAGTATGAAGCTCCAAACAAATTGGAATTTGGTTTGTTTCAGGTTTCATTATAGACTTTGGAATATTGAACCTAGGCTCATCAAAACATTTTCTTGAGTTTGCTTTTACACAGACCTTAGGCCCAGTTTCAAAAGAATCTCGGACCAGTTTTGAGCAGTTTATGGGCTGACTTTAACATAAACCAGATCACAGTTAGTGGACTTGGCTGAAATTCACCCTGAATGTTTAAGTGAAGTTGAACCTGGAAGTGAAATTTTGTGAGTGAGAACCCAAGCAGACTGAAAGAAAAAAAAAAAAAAGTTAGGAAAATACTGTGCATTGATCCTGCGGAACTTCAAACAACAGGATTTGACATCCTAAGAAGAATTCAATAAAAGCTAAAGAACCAGTTAAACTTTTTATTTCATTTGGGAATTTAGCTGTTATTTTTAAATAAACAGAGTAACCACTACATCAAACAAATTATTGAATGCAACCTGAGATTCTTGTGATGCCTGGTGTAATTTAAGTGGCAGGAGAATGTCATATAAAAACTTTAGGAGAAGATTTTAAAAAAGCTCTTAGCATTGATTTAGCTTGTCTGCTTTAAAATTAATGGGAGTTGTGTTATTGTCTCTAGAAACAGTATGAGCCAAATCCTGGACATTTATGGAAATCCTGTGACTAGCATATAAAGACAGTGGGGTCCCAAATGAAGCAGAGAGAACTTCTGCCTAAAGTTCTCTGGCAGCTGAGGATGGACCTTAGGTTTCTGTCCTAAATATAAATCTGATGTTAATTTTTTATTTACTTTCCAAAAATCACCATTTCCCTTAAAAATGGAAGATTTTTATATGAGCTGGCTAAGACTGGATATAGGTTGGGGTTTTTTTACTATGGTTTTACCTGTCACAGAACTTTATTTCTACAGTCATAGTCAAAATGTAGACAAGATTGTTAAATCTCAGACCCAGAATTCTTACTTTAGGCACTCTCATCAAAGTCTGTAAAAGCAGTTTTTCTCATGGTATTTCTTTGATAAAACTGGCCAGTGAGGGAATGTTTCCCTCTTTGTTTCTCTAGATAAGATTCTGTCATTCCAACTTGGCAGTTGACTTAGTTTGGTTTTTTTTTTGTTTTGTTTTTTTTTTTTTTTTTTTTTTTTCTCCAGGACACCAAACAGTTTCTAATGTTTTCTTTTCCTGCCACAATCTTTTCCTGCTATTGCTCATTTCTGATACTGATACCTTGCTTCCCCTCTTCTGTCTAATGATGTACATGTCAAAGCAGACCACCTTTCAAAGTACCCTAAGAAAGAATGGGGGAGGGTGCAAGCCAGCAGCAGTCAATCTTTGAAACATTGAAGTACAGAATTTTGAATATGAGGACAATGGCAATTGTCCAATTAAGACAGAAGCTATAAGAAATTGGTATAAAGTAGGTTCTGTGTTTTGTGACAAAGGGAGCTGAAACTTCACAAATTACCAGTTTAATATATTTCTAAATTTTTTATTATGTTTTTTCAAGTATTGCTTTTAGCTTTTGTAGTCTAATAGGCAATTTTGTTGCATCCTGTCTTCATGGTTGATTTATTTTCCTTAAAAATATTTTTATTAGGCAGTTTGTTAGTAGGCTGGCCTTTTGGGTTAGGAACATCCAGCTCCTGGAATGCACACAAGGTCATAGCCCATACCTTCCATGTTTAAATTAAAACACATGCAAGAGACAGAACTTGTGTTTAAAATATAGTTTTAGCATCATGAAACAGAAAGCCCAAGGGTCCTATAGAATCCATAAACTGTTAGCATATAAGATCACTAGCTTTATGCCTTCTTCGGTAAATTTACTGCAATTTTACAGTATTTTTATGTTTGAACAGCATTAATTTAGAGAAAAACCAATGCAACTGTTTATAATGTCACATATTTACTTTAATTAGTTTGGATCAAAGACCCATTTTCCTAAGTACTGTAAAAAGAGAGGACCCACACCTGGGGTGCTTACTGTCCTGCAATCTGATTCATGTGGATAAAACAGGACTAATGCAGAGCACCACTGAAACCATTTGCAACTGCAACAGCCTAAATGGAGACTTAAGCTGAGACTGAAGATAGGCAAAGAGAAGGAAGATGTGAAAGCTGATTGACCTCTGAAGCAGCTTTCCTTTGAGAAGTCCCAAATCTCTGATTTAGAATAAAAGAAGAAGTGACATTCAAAATTAAATCACTTGTCTCTGAGAGCTAAATTTTGTAAATAATTGTTTTCTTTGGAGTGTTTTTTTATCTGTAAGAAAAAAGTTAGTAATTTGGAGGCTGTAGCTGAGGTCAAGATAAGGTAAGATAAAGAAGACATTTATCACTGTTGAGGGAATAAGTTGGGGGGAAAAAAGGACAAATGAAAAAAAAATTCACAGAACCACACAATCACAAAATGGTTGAAGTAGCAAGGGACCTCTGGAGATGAGCTAGTCCAACTACCCTGCTCAAACAGGGTGGCCTACAGCTCATTGTCCAGGACCATGTTCAGATATCTTTTGCATGTCTCCAAGGAGGGACACCACACACCTTCCTGGGCAGCCTGTGCAAGTGCTCAGTTACCCTTACAATGAAAAACTCTTTCATGATGTTCAGAGGGTTTCAGTGTGTGCCTCTGGTCCTGTCACTACTGAGAAGAGCCTAGCTCTGTCCTCTCTGTACCCTCCCTTCAGGTATTTATATTCTTTGATAAGGTTGCCCATGAGTCTTCTCTTTGCCAGGCAGAGCTGTTGCATCTGTCTTAGCTTTGCCTTAATGGAGTTATGCTTCAGTCACATAAACATCTTCATGGCCCTTATCTGGTAAGGCCAGTATGTCCAGTATGTCCACGTGTCTCTTGGGCTGAGGAGTCCAGAAAGGGACCTGGCACTCCAGTTGTGGACTCATCAGGTCTGGACAGGGGACTAGAGAGGGCAAAGGATCACCTACCTCGACCTGGCAATGCTTTGTGCAATGCACTCCAGGGTAGCACACATCCTGTTTACCACAGGAGTATGATGTTGGCTCATATCCAGCTTGGTGTCCACCAGGAGCCACAGGATTTTTTTCCAAACTGCTTCCTAGTTGTGTGGCCCCCAGCATGTACTGGTGACTGGGTTTATTCCTCCACAGGTGCAGGACTTTGCACTTTCCCTTCTTGAACTCCATGAAGTTCCTGTCAGCCCATCTCTCTAGCCTTTTAAAGACTTTCTGGATGGCAGCAGAATTCTCTAGCATAGCAGACACTCCTCACAAGTTTGTGTCATCAATGGACTTGCTAGGGTACACTGCCCCATCATCCAGATCCTTAATGAAGAAGCTGAATAGGACTGGATGTAGTATTGAGCCCAGTTTACACTGCTATTTAATGGCTTCCAACCAAACTTTGTACCACTTGTCACTGGGCCTAAATATCCATCCAGTTTCAATAAACCTCATTGTCTGCTCATCCAAGCCCATACTTTATCACCTTTGTCTCTGAGGATCTTCTGCAGACAGTGTCAAAAGCCTTACTGGGGTCCAGGTAGACAATATCCACCACTCTTCCTTAATCTAGAAGTTAGTCAAGTTGCTCAAGCATGAGCTCAGTCATGTGTGTTTTTTCAGAATCTGACTGTACTGTCAAAACAATGGTTCTGGAGACTGAAGTAGGCAAAGTTCACAACACTAAAGCAAGAATAGGGGAGACAAGTACATGCTTCATCTCTGATTAAAAGAAGGTACAGTTGTCTCAGAACCCTGTGCGAAAACCCATGTCCCTTCCAACTTGGTCCTTGCTTTTAGTAAGGTTTTCTCCCTTAGTCTCCTGCTACTGTTGACCTGGTTTGTGTGTTGTTACCTGCTTGTCTGGGATAGTGCTGTGCTAGCTCTCCTGAGAGGATTGTAAATGTGAAAGCTTTCCAAATCAGTCAGTGAGGCCTGTCTTTTGGTGGTGTAAAAGAAAAGAAAGCAAATTGAAATAATAATAGAACATGTCCCACCAAGAGCCCAAAAATTGCTCTTGTGAGTTAAACCAGCAAAGCACATACAGGATGCTGTATACTACCTTGAATTAATGTTGTGAACAGTGGTAAATTATAGAACTTATGCAGATCTTTTTATGACAACATGGTACATTCTTGATCTTACCATCTGGTCCTGAACAAAGGAATTGACTCACATTTTAGTTTTCTTGCAAAAGAGATTTAACCTCTGATATGTATCACTACATTATTGTGCAATATGATTTTTGTAGTAACTTTCTCTGAGGGAAATGAAAAGTGGAAAAATATTATTATTTATCATCCTTATTATTCTAGTGTTCATGGTTTTGTCCTGACTGTCCTGTGTTATTTTCTTCTCTGCTTTCCTTTTTTTTTGCCATTTGTTCTATTTTTTTATACTGGTAATCCCTAGGCCTCTACCTGGACTTTTGTTTTTTTCATTGTGTCCTTTGCTTCATTTTAAGCTCTCCTGTTTTTTTTCTATTTTTTTCATATTTTCTGATTTTATTTACTTCTGCTTTTCTGTCTCATTTGTTTATTTTTGGCTTTGGTTTGTGATTTTTTTTTAATTTTTTTTTTTAAAGATGATTTTGAAATAATCTCTTTAATTGCTCTTTGGTTGCCTTCCTTTCCCCCTTCCTCTGGCCTTCCTTGTTTCAAGCATAATAAAGTGAGAAATACTCTCATTTCCCGATGAAGATTAATACAAGTTGAGGAAGAAAAGAATTGTCCCTGGTTGCTTATATCCTTGCAGAAAATTTGCTTTCTAAACCTTAGAATGTTAATATATTAAATTATCTTTTTAAATACTTGAAGGTTCTTCTGAATCCAACAGAGGAATGAATATTTGGGACAAGTTGAATCAAAAATTGGAACCATATCACATCATTTTTGTGCTAGTATTTAACCCAAAAGAATGCAACGAGATTTTTTTTCATATTATTTTAATATGTCTATAGAACATTCAATTATATTTTTAGCATCTTTTATGCAAAGATTGCCATGTGTTTTGAAAAAAAATTAATTTAGTCTCTCAGTCTTTTGGTAGGAGTATATTATCATCTGTATTTCACTGCTGTGTACATAGCTGGAGCCTGTGTTCTCTGCACTATGCCTGTAAATCAAGGACATCTGCCTTCTTGCATATTGTTGAGGTGTTAATAGGTTGGGAGGCACAGATGGAGGTAGTCACCAGATGGAGGTATTGTTAGTTTAACTGAATACATAGGAAGATCATGGAGAAATATTTGTTATTATTTGTGATGCTGATTTTTTTAATATATATAATAAGGAGATTAAAAATGTGATATTCTTTGCCTGACTCTTCAGTTGTTGCCAACTTCAGTGATTTTATCAGAGGTCTCATGATACTGGTATTTTACTTGAAGTCTAGTCCTTGGAATCAATTATCATCTGATAATCTTAGCTTTCATTTAAAAATAAAATTGAGTTTCTGGGTTTCATGAATATAGAAGAAAACTTGAAAACATGGATTGAATGCACATGAAAGGCTCAGAGACAGAAAGTAAAATAATCCAAGGGTATTTTTTTAAACTATATTTTAAAATAGCTGTATCACCTGAAGGAGACTGACTTGCAATTTTTTTTTTACCTTATACTATGTAGTGACTTCTAAATTTAGAAAAGGTAGTCCCCCATGTGTGTAACAAATAATATTATATGAAAATGCAGAGAAAAAAAAGAGATCTCTGAAAGGAATCAAGATGGATACTCTTGTAATGGAAAAGATGTTCAGATTTGTCTATCTTTGTCTATCATTGATTTTTAGCAGGATATTTTATCTCAAGTAGGTCATGTGGAACCGTCACATTATGTTTCGTTTGTTTAGGAAAAAAATATATAGAATACTTTAATAGCAGATACCATGTAATTCTAAAGGTCTTTCCCAAGTTAAATGAGACTAAGTTAATAGCAAGACAGAATAAAAAAAATTGAATGAGACATTAGAAAAGGGGTAAGGAGTTTAGAGGTTGTCCTAAGGTATGCTCCCTACATTATTTACTCTCTCAAATTCCGCCCCCCCCGCCCCGAAAAAAACAGCAGTGCTTGTATTGGATTAATTTTCAGCAAATATTGCATCATTCTAAGTTCATGATCTGCCCTGCACTCCCATATTGTCTGTTTAGGTTGTCTGGAGTAGCATTCAGTGATTACTGCCAAGATGAAAGGGAACAAAAACCAGACACTGGCACACAAGTTCATGCTTCTCTTTGAGCAGCCAGTTTACCACTTCATTTCTCTGGTGGACCTCAGAATAGCCCATAACTGGAAGAAAATTTACATGGTGCTCAGATTTTGGCATGTATTTCTTAGTTGCTGAACAGAGCAAGGGGGAGGCCAGGTGAACTCTTTCATGAGTTCTTCCCAAACCTCATAGAGAAGGTGTTCCATTCAAAATGAAAGCTTATTTTCTGTTGCTTTACAAGGTGCCATATAAAGAAGGCAAAACTTGTTTCCTCTGTTATCTGTTACTGCTGTATCACATCAAGGTAGATTTGGGATTTGAGGACCTCCATAGCATGCTGCTCCATCACAGATGATAGAGCTGGCAGTGCTGTAACAAAGACTGCAAACACAGGCAATCTGCATCATCAAATCTTAAACCTGTTTAAAAGTCGCCCCTTGTGTAAGGTAAGATCATGAAGGAAACACCAGATCTTGTTCATTTTTTTTTTCTTTGAAAACTTAATTTTAATGATGAGGAACAGGAAAGTTTCTAGTACAGACTGGTTACATTCACAGTGGGAATACCAGCTATTCCCCAACATACATTTTTGACCAAAAATTTAATATTCAGAGTGAAAAACAAGTGGTTCTTCTCTCGTTAACACAAGTATCATTTATTTATTTATTTTCATTATAAAGAAAAATATCAAAGGAAAACTGAAAGCAAAAAGGCAGTGCATGAAAACAGGGAGATTCCCAGAAAAATGAATCCCTCTAAAATAGGTAGAAAAGTATTACCGTGTACTTGTTAGGTTGTTCCCTATGGATTTTCTTTTCTGAATTCTTTGTTATTGCAAGTTAAAATCAACTACTTGAACATTTTATCTAAGAATTTAAAATACATATCTAGATATCTTTAAGTAGGTTACCTGTGAACTAAAATCAAAAAAATACATTATCTATAGAACCATGACTTTAAAAATATGGACTAGAGTTCAGATCTTGCAGGTCTGAGCTGCAGTCTTGTTATGAGTGTAGGGAAAAAAGGAACATGGATAAAAGAAATTGAGCAATGATTAAGAGAATGCATGGGTCCTGAGATCCTAGTATTTTGAAAAGTAAAAAAGGTACTTATTTGATCATAGAGGTTAGGCTAGGCAAATGAAACTATCTAAAAGATTACATTTTAACATTAAAACCCTGTAACCTCTGGAAATAAGAAATAATGAGGCCTTGCAGTTCTGGTATCAAAAGTGGAATCTGCAAACATTTATTCAAAAAGAGAGAGAGCGAGAGGGGTTTTATTATATGACATGCAGACAGATTAAAATATTATACAATTTTGAAGCAGTGAAAATATGTATAAATATATATGCTCACACTTTGAAAGAACATATGTATGTAAGAGGGAGAAGAAGGGAGAAAATGCACTTGTGGCTTTCCAGTGTGATGTCTGAATGCAATTAAAATCTCCAGTTGTGATGCTGTAGCAGGTCTTTGACAGTCAGCCATCTGAATACCATTTTGACAGCTCAGACACCTCTTTATGGTCACGCTGTAGGAAAACAATTATTTTGTACCCATGGCTGGCAAAAATCCTCACCAGAATCCCTTCCTCCTCCTGCTGATCTGAATGGTTTGTTTTCTCTGTCATAATAATTTGCCCCTTGATATGTGTGCTAGGGAAGCCCTACTGAATTGACTGCTAAATGTTATATTTTACAGGTACAGCAGAATTGGCAAGATAAGCTTAAAAATATTCGAGATGGAGAGGGAAAATAGATTACCATTGTCTAGACTGTTACTCATGGAAGCCATTTCAGAGTGCCTTGACAAAAAGAGTTAAACTGGGTAGGAGATTTTGGACTGAGGTCCTGAACCTGGTCCCATAAAAATCAATGGTAATTTTTGCCAGCAAAATAGGCAAAGCAGAAGAGCATCTTAAATGTTGCATTGCTGCACTTTCAGAATGATTCGTGATGTTCTTCCTGGTCTGATTACCTCTGATATTATTTTCAACTATTCTATCAGCTATTATCAATGTGTGAAAATAATTGATCTTTTATTATATCCTGGTATAATAGAAGCTCCAGCTCAACAGAGTTTTCACAGAACACATCCTCTTAAGCGGCAAAAAATGACTAGCAAGTATTCCTTGGTTTTCACCTTTTCTAACTATCAGCAATTTGCACTGATACAGTGTCTTTAATGCAGAAACCATTAAAATACAAACATCCCAGAGGTTTGATTTCGTCAGCTCATTCTTAATCTAAATACCGACTTCTTACATATGAAGGAAACTGCCGCAGCGTCTAGAAAAGAAAAGACCATAAAATTAGAATTTAAAAATGATCAAGAGACTGGATTAAATTTCTTCCATTCCCTTTCCTTGCTGAAGCTTTTGTCACTGAAATACAAATGTCATGAATGTAAGAATAAAACATCTCAGGCATTAGGATTCTGTGATAGCTCATTCACATGACAATGACTGCACTGAGAACAGAACATTTCGCAGAATGTAGCCATTCTTGTGGCAAAGATTATAATGACAGGGAGAAACGGTGCAAAATTAACCAATTCTTGCATCTTCCAACAGTAATCTAACAAGCCTCCTTGTGTTCTGTATAATGTGTTATATTAGACCCAAAGAGAGGGTGAGAGGGTGAGAGAGAGAGAAATGAAATACTGCACACCTTGAGTCATAATTAAAGTTATCTGCTTAGCCCAACAGTAAGAAATCAGCTTTTGCCTGTGCCATTGCCAGCAGGTGCCACTGTAACAAATCGGAAAATATGTGGAAGATTTTGGAAGAATGAGATATTGCTGGGGCAGAAAGCAATAAGGAAGTTCAGCCAGGCTGGGGAGCAGCTGCTGGAGCCCCAGGGCTCTCTGAGCAGCCCTAGAAGATCACCTCAGCTCCCTGTGCCTTGTGTCCCATATGCAGGTGACAACTTAGGGCTGCTGTCTGAAGGGCTGCTGTCAGCATGTTGTTCAGTGGTTCTCATGGGTGACAAGATCCTCCCCAAGACTATCCCATGAGCTTTTGTAATTTCTGCAGTACTAACAGATGTATTCAACCCACGCTGATTTCAGACCTTCATCTAATTAAGTCACAATAGTGGTACCCCAGGTACCAGTGGTGCATTTTTTTTTTAAATACTGCCCATTCTGTATATTTGACCAGAGAGTAACAGGGTCACAAAATGAATATTACTTCTCTCTTGGCTCAGTTACAGTTTAGCTGTTGGGAATGTGTGTAACCCTCTCCTTGCCATCTTCCTCTGGAGTGGTGGAGCAGGTTGCAGGTCAGCCCTAGGGTGTGCTTGTAGCTGGCTGTGCTCTCCTGCCCCCACCATGTTCTTGCCAAGGGCCCTGGGGATGCTGTTTTAGTGCATGTGTGTTTCTTTACAGGCATTTCCTGGTTTGGCGAAACATCAGTTGGGGCCTTTTCTGTACAGGAGTTTGGCTTCGTTTAGGTATTTTTTTTGTGAACCATCGATATTAAATCTTGTCTCATGAGACTATTTCATCCTGGCTGTATCTGAAAATGCTTCACCACAAAAATGTAAGGCTTTAGTAGTCTGACAACCTCAAGCAGGTTTACTGGTGTAACTCTACGCCCACCTCCGGTCTGAGGGCCCCAGAGAGCCATTTTTTTTTGGAATTCAAAAGGGAGTCTGCCCTTCTGTAGTAGAATTTGGGGAAGGGAAGCTCTGGGTTTACATTCTCTTCTGCACTCCTGGAGCTATGAAAATAGCAGGGGAGTGAAACCATCACAAGTTTTGAGATAGTGCTGCATCATTTCGTGCAAGAAATTATACAGTGATAGACTATAGGAAAATAGATTGTTCCCAGACTATATTCAGTAAACAAACTGAATGTGACCGCTGGCATTCATTTCCAATGTTTGTGTCACTTCTGCAAACAAATGTCCATCTGTGCAACAACTGTGGGCTACTGTACAAGCCACAGATTTTGGTTTTCTGGCATCACAATCTCATAGAGATTTATTCCTTTTTGCCTTCAAAACTTACTTTAAAAAGATGAACTTCACTACACAGTAGTTGCTGAACAATTTCCAATTTCCCATGGCATTAACTTTTAATAGACTTATTTCTCCTTGTGAATAATAAGAAAAAGTATTCCTGATGCATAGCCTCTAACCTGAATCATTTTTGGCTCTCTCTGCAAGTGCTGATGAAGACTATCCTTCCCTAAGTCTTTACCTGAAATATTGCTAGTGTAAGCCTTATCCGAGATACAGAGTGTGCCTTCTCCCCTAATTTTCCTACTCCTGCTCTGACATCCAAGTGTATTGTGCTGTTAATTACCATCTAGAAATACTGTGGTGATAGAATTTCTATGTCAAGTCCAGATTCCTAACATTGCTCCGTTAGTACACATGCATTCCTAATTTACAGGGATGCTCATGAGTCAGATAGAGGATACTTTTACCTTAGCTGAAGCTTGTCCTAAGAATGTACAATTTTTTAATTGTACCTTGAAGTGCTGGGAAAGGTGATAAGATGACAGTTCCCCTTTGTTCTGGTCTTGAAGTTGGTCATTTCTATTAGGTCTTATTGCTCTTTTCTGAGGTATTGGCTCATTTTTCACTCATGAAAAACTGTCAAAATATTTACTCCCAAACGTAAACTAAAGTAAAAAGATCATATTGTTTGATAGAAATATCTGTTGTATTGTTTAATCCTCTCTTAAAGCTCTTCTTTCAGCTGCTGTGCCTACAAGTCACAACTACTTGGCAATGGTATGCTTAGAAAAAAGTCAGCTTTTCTGCTCAACCCATTTTATTTTTATTTCTCTCCTTTTTCCAGCCAACATGAGCTTCATTGTCTGCTTTGTTCACCTGCAGCATCCTATCTGACAGCTCAGCTGTGAATCCTCAGGGACAGGGAGATTTTTCTACTTGTCTGTGTTATACCTATCACAAACCAGCACAATTCCTTGACTGCTACACCATAAATAATGATAACATGACAAAAATATTGTGCAGAAAACGAACAGAACTAGAAGGTAATATTTTGGTAAACCCTACTTTTTTAAACTCCACTCTTCAAGAATCTGTAACAACAGGGTTCCCGAGTGAGCAATTGAAAGATCACATCCATCCGTGGACACTATTTTGTTTCTATTTGAATTTAGGCTTAGATTACCCCTAGCAGAGTTTGGTCAGAAAATCACTGACCTTAGAATATTTCTTTTAGGGTAGGTTCTGCACTTACAAAAGGATCTGTGAAAAAGACACTGTTCAATTTTTCCTGAAATACTGCTCATTATATGGAACATTTAAAAGAAAACAAGATCAACCATCCTAACAACCCCCCCAAAAAATTCAGTGGATTTCTGTACATTTGGCATTCTGAAACAGAAGGGAAGATTTTGAAACAAGGGATTCCTTTCTCTCTCTTCTGTGTGCCCTCAGAAGACAGAAGTTGGTGTTCACTGGAAATAGGTATACCAAAGCTGACATATTCCTTAGCAAGAAGAGCAGAAAAAAATTTATTTCAAAATAAAAAAAGATTGCTTGAAATACATTTTATTCATTGTGGTAGAAGACTTGGATATGAGCAGTGGAAAATATACAGCTATATTTTTTAGCTTAAATTCTTTTGCAAGTTTACCCATTTATATGCTTCAGAGTTCCAGGAGCTTGTGTATGCAATGCCTTCAATTAGCTTTTGATCTGTCATTATAAAGTTCTAGAAAATTATTCATTTTGAGAGATTTCACTGCTTACTTTGACATTTTAGATTTTTTCAATTTAAGGTTCTTCACAGCTTTGAATTTTTCATGTATCCTTTGATTCAGACACATACATGTATGTATAGTTATACATGTGTGCATATATCTGGATGAATATGAATTTACATATATGTTTGTATATATAATTGTACATCTGACTGCCAGTAGTATTCTAACTTTTACTTGCTTTCTATTGAGAATTAAATTACGTATATTTATTCCAGAGGCACAACCATCTATTTTTCTATTTACTAATCCTTGGCCTTCCTCACTGGAGAGAGACTGTGCTCTATTTTCTCATTCAGTTTAGCCTTTCATAGTTAAGCTCTTTTGATTTGTGATAGATTGCCATAATTAAAAATTGCAACTACTTTGACAATGCAGAGAAAATGTCATTAATTTATACCAGTTTATTTTTTTAGGCAAATGTTATTCAGTTTCATAAGTATTTTTGTAGAATTAGATTAAGAATGGATTTCAGACAAGAATTTTGGATTTTCAGATCACAAGCAAATGGATTGGTGCTCCCCATGTTCAGACAGTACCTATTATATTGTGGGTAATAACCAGTGAGTAAATGCTATGCCTGAATTATTCTTTGGAAACTTAGAAATTGATTTGAGCATGTTGGATGATACTGCTATTTTTTTAATGTTGCTTGCGAACTAATCAGTTGTTGCAGATCCTTCCTTTCTCCAAATTCTTCTGATGAAAATTTACTTCAGCAAAGATCTTTCTAACATTACTTCAGACTGGTTACATTCCATGTTTAATTTCAGCATTTATAAATCAATTATGTCTTGCTGTGTAATCAGGTACCTCAGGGGTTAGACCCAATAATTGTTTGGATTTATATATTTTGCTGAACTTACATCACACTCAGATTTAGACCTGGATATCACTTTCCATTACAAATGGGTATTTGAAGTAACTCTGGTGAGATTAGCAGAGTTACATTCATGTAAATGAGAGGAGAATCAAGCCCATGATCTGTCGAACTACATATATTTAGATAACATGCAGACCTTTTTCTGCAATCTAAAAAAAAAATAAATTTGTGATGTCTTTCCAGTGTGTCTGTTTGGCTGATTTACAGCATCGGAAAGCCAGGGAATTTCTAAAACTGAATCCATATAAGACAAAATTCCTTTGATTGGACCTTATCCCCAATCCGTCAACACTCTTCTATCACTTTTAAAGTTGGCAGTTCTCGGATAACATCAGTCCCAGGGGTGAAAACCTTGGGTTTGTGTTTGTCTTGATTCTGTCTCTTCTGGGCTATGTAAATATAAATATTAAACTGTCACATTTTACTCAGAGATGTATCAAACCTCAAATCAGTACCAGTTTTTGAGGGTAGTCAAATATTAGAGCAGATCTGAAGAATGCATGAGACGATGTTTGGACACATGTGTGTGTTAATATATGCCCGGACCACTAATAATCATCTTCTTATGAGATGAATTCTTTAGCAGCTTCAGAATGCACTGAGTTGTTTCATGCATCTTCTCGATATAGCAACACTTGATCTGTTCATTTCCCTGAATTCATATTATGTATCCATAAAATGTCATATTGATTTTTAAACACCACTTGCAAACTTCATGCAGTCCACATACTGATCTCAAGTGGTTTTGAGAACTCCTGATAGCTTTTGTTCTGCTTCACTTGTTTACATATCAGTAATAAAAATTTTTTCAACATAATTTGGATTAATTTTAGATCTCAGTGGATCTGGATTTCAATGAATTTATTTCTGTAGCTTGGTTTATTTTTGTTATAATTCAAGCAGTGGTGTTTTACTGACATGTTAGTGAAAAAATGCTTTCATGTCAAAAGAATGTATTCATGGAAATAACATCTTAATTTCATGTGGGGTTTCAGGCTAGCATGCTTCTGGAAGAAAAATATAAAACAGTTTACAAATTAACTAATCAGTCACACCTAATCAAGAAAAACCAAACTTAAATACCGCAGATTCATAAGAAATATATTTGTCCCATGCATTTGATAAATCCTTAAGTGTAAGATTAAATGTACTGGTCACTTTATTATTTTTTTTCAATTCAGAGCTAGTAGAGACTGTTTATTAGCTGACATTTAGTTTTTTCGATGATTTTAATGGCATTCATGTAAAGTTTGTTGAGAAAGAACTCAGTTCTACACTCTGCTAAGGTCTTCCATTAATGTTTGTTTTCCTGCTAAATTCTTCATTACTTTGACCTTACACAATTTAGGTAATTCCTTTCAAGTCAAACGTTGGGAAACCATGACTCTTGGCATACTCCTCTTTCACTGTCACTCCTTTGCAGTAAATAAAAGCACTGGAGAGGCTTGGTGACAGAAGTACCAAGTAGAAAATACAACCTCAGCATCATTTGAAATGAAAGCAGACCCAGCAAGGAAATGTTCTACTACTGAAATGTTAAAATTAAATCCCACTTCAAGCAAAACTCTTTAATTGGGAAGCATCCCAGCACAAAAGCTTCACTTCCCAGCAAAGAAACTACTATGCTAATCGGTGTGGCCCCCATACAAACCTTGGGTGGAGCTGAAGTTAGCTGTTGTTATTCTGGCCTGACTTTCCAACCGCATTCATTTTCTCTAAATTGCTTTTCTATGAGAGAGTGGGTTGATAGGCTGCAAGTGTTACTAATTCTATTGAATCACTCTTTTTCCTTTTAAACAGAAGATCAAAAACTCAAACCACTTTCTATTTTTAAAATGCCATATTTCCATAAACAAAAGTAGTCATTTGAATAACCACCTTATTAAGATTTGGTGTTCCTGAGAAGGAGTCTTGTTTCTTCATGTTTATTACTAACCACAGCACTAAATTATGCAAATCTTAAAAGTATGTTTCAAAGAAGAACTATATAATTTAGCTGGTTGAGATTTTTATTTTTAATCTGTGGGTGTGATTTTAGTGCTGACAGAGGTAAAGATTAAAAATTCATTAGAGCTTCCACAAGGCAGTCAGAAAGGTTTCTTCAGGCCCTAAGCAGAGCTGGACCCATAATCAGCCTCTAAGATATGTTCCTTCCAGAATATTCCGGAGCAGGTTTAAAATCCCATGAGGCAGGAAGGATCTTATACTTCCTGAGCACTACTTGTGCTTTCACAGGGCTTTGCAGAGTTACATCCCTGATGATGTTGCTTAGAACTTTTTCAATGGGATGCCTTTTTCCAGTGGGAGTGGGGAACACAGTATTATGTGGAAAGAGGGATGCATGGAACAAGTGGCACTTTAGGTAAAAAAAAAAGTATAAATATCCAGTTCACTCATACCTGGACTTTAGAGAGACTAGAGTACACTTTTAGTGAGGCACTTGACAGACACCCAGCCCTCCCAGATCCAGACTGCAGCGCCTGTGGACTCCACTTCTGTGTTTTGGAAAGAGAAGTGATGCTGCTGCTGTCACTAAGTATGATGAAGAAAACATTTTTCCTTGGTTTAATGCCTTAAACCCAAGTGATTTAACAGCTTTGCTATGTATTGACTCAGAATCTTGGCCACTGTTGTTCTTAATAGAGAGTATATCATTCATACATTCCTGAATTCACACAACTTTACCCTTTTTGTGGAGAAAAGACTATGAAAAAATACCTCATTAACATTTTCCTTACTTTCCTTGCATGTTTATTTACTTTCTTGTGTTTCTTGTAAATACTTTCTTTCCTCTCCATATTGTAACTCTATTTTTGTTCCACTGTTTGTTGGGTTTTTTTTCCTTTTCCAGTCTTTTTTCCATTTTTTACTCTTCATCTGTTCCACATTAGATTATGTTTTTACTTTTCTTTTGTTTTGGAAAGGCTTTTCAGATTAATTTTTGCACTTCATCTTATCACCTTCTTCCTTCTGTATCTCATTCTAATGTATTTTTCTAACACTGTCTTTGCTTTTACTTCAATTTCTCTCAATTTTCTCACTTGTTTCCCATTTCTGAATTTCCTTTCTATTCTCCAGAATTACACTAAAACACAGTGCAAATAAATGTCTTTGTGGGGACTTTTATCTTTGAAAGTGTTTTATAGCCATGAGATGCTGCTCCCCACCACCCTTGCAGAGATTTATATACAGACTGTGTGCTCAGATCCCTAAATGAACATGCAGCTGCTTAGCATTTATGTCTGAGCTTTAGTAGTTTGAACTTTGTTCTTAAGTTAAGTACAAGAAATGACCAAATGTTCTCCTGTTCTCAAATCAGCAAACTTGTCATAGAGGAGAAAATCACTGATAATGAACTTTCATTTGAGAAACAGAAAATTATGGAACTCCTTTGCCTGTGCTACAGCAGTCAGGGCCCTGCTGTTCTGAGAGTTTTCTATCTCGAATCTATGCCAGCCTGGAAGTGGAGCAGGAACCCCTGCAGGATTGCACCACATCCCTCAAGCCTTGCAGATCTCCTGTGAGCAGTCCCCAGGAGCCCTGGTCACCTGTGAGCTGCTGGGTGATGGGTTTGTACCAGAATGCAGCTAATCACACAGAGTCCCTTCATGGAACAGGGAGTTTGCTCCTGACACCAGAAGAAGGGTAATCCAGAAAAGTCAGAATGGTAGCTTTTTGACTGAGTGAGAAGACAAATCCCTTTTCAGGATCTATCTTAGAACGGCTCTCATCAAAATAATGAGGTCTGTCCCTGGCAATCTCTTGCTTCAGAAAATAAATCCTATGTTGTAGTAAAGATTTTTCATCATAATCTCTGCATTGTGTGTTTTCTTTCAGGCACCTTTCTGTGGTACTACTTTTTTATTGTATCCTCTGTATCCTCTGTGTCTATTCCCTAATATCAATAATCAAAATGAAAGCTGTTTTTTTTTTTGCTTTTTTTTTTTTTTTTTTCAGTTCCACTTCTCCAAGGGTACTAGTACTCACCAATTCCATCATGGAGAAAAAGCTCCAAACTTTCTGACAGCTGGAATGTGTGGTTTTCCTTCATTATCTTCAACCTATGTCTGCTTCCAGAAAAAGAGAATTTCAGTACCTCCTGGAAAGCATAGATCTTTCACCAATTTCACACTAGCAAATGTCTTCATATGTTTCCTTAGTAAGTGCGAGATTTCATAAGAAGCTTTGTGGCCAGGCAGTGGCTCCTTCATTTGTGGCTAAAACATTTGTTTCTTTTGCAATTTGCAGTGATTGCTTAAGAAAGGAATGGTTTGGTTTTGGAAAGCTGCTTTGAGTTCAGTGGGTTCTGTACATAGTTAACGACAAGCTTTAATTTTGTGGTGGGGGTGGTGATGCAGCTTGTGCTTCTTGGAGTCTTTGCTGCATTCTTACAAATTACATGTCACAGGAAGCCTGTTTTTGGTTTACTTCAAATTTAAAGTAATCCCCTCCCCCTGCTTTTATTAGACCAAGGGTCAATTCCAGGAGCTCTGGTGGCAAAAAGCAGCTGAGCAACAAACATGTCTGATCCTTGAAGATTATCTGATAAATCTCCAGTGACTAAGGGCAGATGTTCTGGCTTGTATGCCACCTCCTTCCAGTGCATGGGAACTGGGAGTACAACCAGAATGTGACTGTGTTCGGTAGCTTTAAATTTATGAGAAAAATCTCTTACTCATTTTTGGAACTCTGCCTGGGGGTAGGTTGGCACTATGGTAGGAGGGTGACAAGTTGGCTAAAAATTTTCTTTGTTCTCTGTTTCTCAATCAGATGTGAAGATTAAGGAAGAATCTGATCTTCTCGCTTTTTTTTTTTGTTGTTTTCTTGTTTTGCTTCAAAAAAATCAAAAGAGGAATAAATGGACTAGCACATAAAGTATTGCATGAAGGCAGAAAACTCAGATATAAAGACAGGCTAAAAATTAATGTGAAGTGCAGCTGACACAAACATACCATTTTTGAAGCCCATGCTGACTTTGTATAGCACTACCTCCATCCAGCAGAGTTTTAATTCTGGGATGCCTGAACCAGGCACTGCTGTTGTTCTGGCTTGCTTAGAGCTCACACAATGCTGCACATGGAGGCTGAGGGCTTGGAATACACACATGGCAATGTGCTCCGTATGGTGGTGTGTGTGCTAGGGAAAAAGAGAGAGAGAGAGAGAAAATAACAGTATCCATAGCTGTGTCCTAAATGAAAAACATTCAGTAATTCAAACTGAACCAGGGTCGCTGTTTGCAATAATGTAGTGTTAAAAATTAACAGCTAAGTTAGGGATTTATTTTGTTTGTCTGTGTAATGACTGAAAGTATACAGAGAAGACAGGGCTGCTGTTTGAAAAGAAAATATCTAAAATGCTTAGAAAATCAAAATATATCGTTTAAAAAAAGCTAAGTTTGTCATACAAGTTGTTACAAGTCAGTAAAGCAGGACTATTCCATTATGGAAATGAAAATGATGCAAAAATATTTTTAAAAAATTAATTTACTGATACCATACATGCTTGTTATAAAGTGATTAAAAAAAAGGTATAATATCCTTACCTGGGATATTTTAGGTGTTCATGTAATTACATGCTCCATTATAATTCAGATCACTGATGCCAGGGCAAAATCCTGTTGTCTAATCAAGAGAAACATTTTTAAAGATGAGAGGTAAGAAAAAGCTTCTGAATGTTCTCCACTATCTCATAAAGTGAGAATGCCTCAAGTTTTTTGCTGACTTCCCAGAAATCAAGATCTATTAATGTTATTTTTACATTCCAATGTTTCTTTGTACTTTGAAATAAATTACTCTGTATGAAAAGCCTCCTTCCCAGCTGTACTGTCCTTTCTCTCTCAGCAGGGGCAGTCATGTAGAGTAGGACAGTTTCAGGGTCCTTTATGCAGTGTAAAAATGCTCAGGGCTCAGCAAGCTTCTCCATTTTGTCAGGTTCTCCCCAAACCCAAGGTATCACTTGACAACAGACAGGATCTGGTCTATAATAGAACCTAACAGCTGAAAAAACTCTTGGGAAGTCATCCAATCTATTCCCCTACACATGACAGGATTATCTACAACCATGTCACTTCTGACAGATGGTTTTTTTCCAGTCTACTCTTAAAAGCCTTTAATAATGAAGACGTCACATTCTGCCTTCTTTTCTGAGCAAAATAACTCCAACTTATGGATTCTTTCATTTTTCAGCATATTTTATAGACTTCTGACCTTTATTTCAGATTTATTCCAATCTTTTTTAGCCCCAGAACAGGAGTTGTACTCCAAATGACTCCATTCTAGAGAAACCAAACAAGTGAGATTCAATGTCCTATCAAAAACTGACTTTTTGTTGGAGCTACCTAAAATCAGTTTAAATCCATGCTGTGAATCTTGATGATGCATCTCAGAAGCAAACGCATTACCAGTGAAAGCAACACATTGTTTCTTCATTAAACATTAAGAGCAATAATGCAATATCTGCTTTTGCTTTCTTTCAACAGTTGAAAGAAACCTCAATGTACCCAGTCCCTTAGGCAGTTTGCAAAATTTCTATGGTTCTACAGTACTTAACACCATTAAAATCTTGGAAATTTTTAGTTTCCTTAAAGAATAGTAATAGAGCATTCATGGTGTTCTCAATATTCAGCATACATGCCATAACGGGCATACAATTTCAAACTCTGAATCCATCTAGTGGGCTATAAATAAACATATCTAGTGGGCTATAAATAAACAGCAATTATTAAGCATTGGCTAACAGGTCATGGTGGAGAAGACCAACCTAAGAACAAAGGCCAGAGCTACAGCTATGATGAGATCACTCTTGGCAGAAGGTGGAGGTGTGTTTCCCTTTTTGGGAGCAAACATAAGCTAAACTATCCCCAGTGCAAAATGCTGCAGCCAGCAGAGGTTACAGCTACACCAGCACAGGGAACTGGAGCCCCACCCTGTTCTTATTGTTGAGAGTCATGGCCTTCTTGCCTTCCCCTCCTCTGAAAAAAAACAGGGTGATCATCCCATTTTTTTTTGTTCTGAATAGCTTTTTCCATGAAAGTGTTGGTCAGGGATGTTTGTAAAGAAGTATCATTCTGGTGGGGGTGGACAGGCTGAGGCATCCTGAGCAATGCTCCTTCCATCTACATGCTGTCCTACTTTCTATCCCTGTCCCAGGAGATGAACTGGCAGGAATAAGACTTCCTGCATACAATTTAGTCCACCTTGTTTTTTTCTTTTCCTCTTGGGAAATCTCAGCTGTAGGCTTGAGTGAGCTTTTTTGCCTTTTCCATCACTGGAGAAGTAGAAAGGTACTACAGAGCCAAAGTCCTTTCCATATTTTTCAGCTTAACTAATGGTACAAAATTAAATTGTGGTCTTTTTAGGCCCAATTTCTAGTAAAATAGTCTATCTGAATTTCCTGGGGCAGACTTGGTTACATCATGCCCAATGACATGCTGCTGGCATATGGCAGTAGACTGTAAAATGGGGAGAAGCGAATCAAAGGCATGTTAATATTAATACATCCATGTTGCTTGCTGCTCGAGGAATGCAGTAGAAAGGGAGTCATATGCAGTTTATAGAAGAAATGAATACATTCCAGATGTTAATCATGCAACCAAGCCTTGTATATACAGAAAGGGTTTTCCCAGTGCCTATATTTGATCTCCACATAAAGAGATGGGTTTTCTAAAACCCTTCCCACTATATGTCAACATAAGTCAGGCATATTTTTCATCTTCAGTCACAAATGTAGTAAATAATACCTGTCTACTTTAGCATTTGTTTATTCATAAACATTTATTTATTAATGAGGTACCAAGATGAAATGTTAGTGGAAACCTAATGCATGTGAATATTCTGAACAGAATTTCTGCTCTATCCACAGTTTTGCTGCTCTTGTCAGGTAATGCCAGCATGGCAGAATATCATAAGGTATACTTGAAGGTGGAACCAATAGACATGACAATTCAGGAATTCTTCAGAACCTGGCATTTATTTTGAAAAAAAAAAAGAAAACACCAATATTTAGGCTGTTTCTATTGCCTCTTTGGTATTGGAAGGTTGCAGTATGTATATTCTGTTAATTTGATTCAAAGGCAAGAAAGCATCATCACTGCAAATGTTGTTATGGTGGAGCTGTTTTAAACTTTTGTGGTGTTTTATCTCTTTTTGCGTCTGAGCTGGAGGCAGATGAAGGCAAATGAAATGTCATATTATATTATCTTTCTATGTTGACAGAAATTAATGCCTTTCAATATTAAATATTTATGTAGCTAATGTGATCTCTGCATTCAATCTACAATATCTATAGTGACTCAAAATTAACATTTTCCCTATACTTTCCATAAAAGGTTAATAAACAATGTGTGGACTTGAAATTATATCTCTAAAATAACCAGTGGTATAACTCTGAATGATCAACAGATTCAAGAACATTGTTAGCTGCTGCCAGCCAAATTGTGAATGAGACAAGAGATGAAATTCTTCAAGTTATTCACTGCAAATTATTTGCTCAGATTTTATTATTGTGGTGGTGTTAAAATATGCAATAGGCACAGCATGCAAACATATAGTAGGCATCTTTAAAAAAATGAAGGCACCAACTTAGTTAAATTAAAGGGCTGGACAACTCCTGTTCTCTTATGTGTGAAAGTCTGTGGAAAGAGAGACTTGAAAATCATAGGAGGAAGAAACCTCTGATATTTTCTTTGCTGTAACAAACCTCTAGGGGTTTTGGGATGGATCACCTGTTGCATAGGTCCCAAACCAGCCTCCAGACTGTGATCTCCAGTCCAGAAGAGCTAGTCTGAACCCTGGGCTCCAGAACAAGAGGCTTTTCCTAGCAAAGGATGTAAGCAGCCTGTCTCTTCTGCCTCAACCTGGCCTTTCCAAGCAGTGCTATGCCATATGACATCTCTCCTTTATTCTGCCATAGAAGTTTGTGGCTTCTTGTGAAATAATAAGCTCAGAGACAAATAAAAATAAACCCAAAAAGATAAAGTCAACCAAAAGACCCATTGAGAATACACCTGAATATCTTTAGGTTGGCACAGTCAAGGCTGGTGTACATGATAAATACAAGAGTGTAAGAACAGACTGAATACCTACACTGAGGCCAAGTCCCTTATGGTACTGCATTACAGCTCAAACCCATGCATATGAAGAATGAGTACTATCCCTGTCCTTTTAACTTCTAGGACAAGTGAGACCTAAAATCCTTGTGTGGTCAACATCATAATTTTCATGCAAAAATCACTTTGTGCTAAATCTCTTAGAGTGTATGATATGTCCTGCATGATGATATATGTCCTGGCATTCTCCCATTAACTTTACCTCCATTTTCAGTGAATAACTGGGCTCCAGTGGAGGCAGCCAAGAAGAATGTGGCATTATTTCTATGGCTACAAACCCCACATGACATTTTTTACCTGTGTGCTGCCTTTCTGCACTCAAAGTGTTAAATCTGAGCTGCAGCTTGTCCATACACAAGAATTGCAGCCAGGGATCTCAGATGAACCCCCTTACCCTATTCAGGATGAATATGTGAGTTCTTTGAAATTAGTTCTTTCAATTAGGGTCTGGTGGGAATTTCTGGGAATCGAGGGGACCCTTGGAAGAAATGCAAAGTACTCCTATGCAGAGTAAGGGAAGATTTAGTGAGGGATGGAAGCAGTTTCAAGGGAACTTCTCAACTACTTAATGGCTGGTCTGTCACTTGAGGAAAGACTGGTCTCTAGGAATTACAGACCTGGGACATCTGCTTGTGAAATGGCCACAAGAGATTAAGGAAGTACTACCTCATGAGTGGTTTTTTTTTTTTTATTTGCTGCTCAGCAGGCTGATATTTGGATTGGTGCAAAAGAAAATGAGGCTGCTTAAACCCTTTTGGATACAGGCTCCACCTGTTTCTTTTAAAGCATTTCTCCAACTATTTTGATCTCCCTTTTGACCCATACATCACACGCATTCCAGATAACAGTGCTCTCCAAATGCCCTAATTTTGTCGTGGAGGGGAGACCCATGGCAGAATGCCTGCCAGAATCCTGCCTAGCACCCAGTGAGGGCTCAGGCCCATCTCATCACCCAGGGGTCTGTTTAGAGGTGGCAGAGGCTGCTGGATGACATGGGACAGCTGTCTGAGAGACTGGGCACACTGCTGGCTCTCTGGGAGCTTTGGCATGGGCTTGCTGACTTGCCCTTTCCTGTGGCTCTGACAAGTAGCCCAAAAGTGTATGCTTTAGGGTTTAGCTGGGAATGACACCCATTATCCATCAGGGTTTGACTGCTTAGCACCTCCAGACTCCTCCTGGCTGTTTATATTTAAGAATAAATCCTAACAGTCGTTGTTCAAAATACGAGCTGACAGCCTGCAGCGTTTTTGTTAGAGAATGGGCAGAAACTGAAGAGAACTGAAGAGTTAAGGGGTGTTTGTGAAACAGGCAGGAAAAACCCCTCTGATCCATCAACCTTCCCCAGCAACAGCATCCATGTCGGAGGAGAAGAGGAGCTGAAAGGGCAAGAGCCAAAGGATTTGACAGGACAGCAGCAGGGCAGGACCTCAGGAATGACTAAGCAAATACTTATACAAGAGATCTGTGAGGTAAGCAGGACAAAACTGGTGCATCACTTTGAATGTCAGCAATGCAGTTTTGCAGGTAATACTAGAATTTAATGTGTATCCATGGAAGAACTCAAAGTACAAGAGTGATATGCTGAGAAAACTCAGTACTGATACTCAGGATACCAGAGGTTTCTGAGGTTTCCAGAGACTCAAAGGATCGTGGAATCAAAGAATCACTCCAGAGGGGTCTCAGCAAAACTGCACTCCTGCGGGTGTGTGGGCTTTAGCTGAATGCAGAAACGTCATATGGCACCAGGCCTCAGTGTCTGCTGACATTTAAAACAGGAGGAATTTATCTCCTGCTTTATAATGTACTGAACACGTAATTCTTTTTAGTAGCATTCTACAATGTGTATCTCTGTTCTCTCTCATTTTAATCCCCGAGCACAGAAGTGTTTATATTCCCTTAAAGTATGTTGGAAATTTGCAACTTGCAAACATTTCAACCACGGTAATGATTATTTGCCTGGGGTACTGAATTATTTTTAGACACTGTTCACATAGGTTTTGTGGGGTTCCCCCTTTCCCAAGATCTTATGTAAAATAATGTTAAAAGTCATAGCAGTAAAACTTATTTTTCAAATCTGAGTAACTTCACTAATCATAAAAAAATTAATATCTCTGGCTATATCCTGATGGGTTTCTCTCTTGTGTCAATTAATTCTCAGATGAAATGGCTTTTTGGTCTAGATATAAATAAATACATCTACTCAAGGGCTCATCTTTCCTTTTACTGACAGAACTGATAGTATTGTATTTGTCCTTCAAAGTCATGCAAATGGAATCCTCAAGATCTCAGTATTAAATGCTGGCTAACCTTATTATTTTCTTTATAACATAAATGAAATTATTACTATACCCCTCCATTTTCACACCCTTTATAAACTCCTGGCAGAAAAAGGAGAGATAGATAATAAGATACTCAAATCACTTTCTTACTCTGTAATTAGCACATGAAAAAAGAACTTATTGAAAACAATAATTCCTCAGTCATTTGTCTTTATTTTAATTTTGCTTTGAAGCCAACATATTTTCTCTGAGATTTCATTAGCAGCCATTTTGTAAATGAGATTCTCACTAGTAAGAACCAAGTTTGAGTGCTCTACCGCATTAAAATTTAACATTTTTCTATGGCTTAATATAAATTCTTCTTAATGCAGAAAGTCTTTTCTGCAATGTTCATAGTTTAAAAGGCTGGATCTAATTAAGAACATAAGTGTCTAAAAGTAAAGTGCTTCAGTACCTAACTCTGAGGCATCTGGCTTCTCAAACATAGTCCAAAATCTGAAACTACCAAGCAAGGGTCTGTGCTTAAGGGAAAACTTAAGCATCTTACAAAAGGATCCAAAACAGCCAACAAGGTGTAAGAGCGATTTCTAGTAAAGTTTTAAAACCTTCTACAAGACCTTCTTCTGCCAAAGGGAAGTACCTTAAAAGAGTTTTTAAATGTTTCCTAAAGATAGCTCAGTTTCTTTAAAATAATTGCGAGTTACTCTTTCCTCTTTAAAAGGATCAATCAGTGGGCAAAAAAGACAAACAACCCAGACAACCCAAAGAAGCTCATTAGAAACTGTCTTAGGAATGAGGGCTGAAAATCAGGATGGTGTACTGATGCATCATGAGCTTTCTGCAGGTCTGCTAGGAGCCTTAGCTTTTCTGTCCATCTGTGAAACCATACTGCTTGTGAGAAGTCAGGCCAGGCCCTGGAAGGTAAGAAACATGTTTTAATGCTCTGAGAAGTGCCTTAGCTACTTAGGCCTCAATAGAAAATGGGTAGGACCTGGCCTATAAGCGTATTTGACAATGACCACTGGGAGTTCTGTGGTTTGATATGAGTTTACCTTGTCTGTCTGTGCGAGGAAAGTGAAATTTCTTGGTTACAAAAGCTATTACTGACTCTATAAATTCCCTAATTTGTTTTTGGCCTGAATTCTTATTCTTTACCCAAACCCTATTTGTTGCATTTAATTAAAAGTAGGGTCCAAAATACTCTCTGGACTGTTCTGCTTTCACACCACAACTCCAGCAACAGAGGAGACCCTGAGGATTTTTGCTGTTCTTGCAAAATGGGAAGTGTGAACAGGAGCCATGGTTTCCAAGCAAAGCAGTGACTTGCTGTTGCTTGAAGATGTGCAGTGTTATAGCTTCTTGAGAGTCTTGGAAACAAGTGTGTCCACATGGAGCTGTTTTAGCTGTCTGGGACCATCCTTGACCAGGTGACTCCAAGTGTTGTTGATGCTATATTGGCCCCAGATTGGCTCAGGAGAATTAGCATGCCTTCTTAGCCCAGGACAGGCTGCAAGATAAATATTCACATATATATAAATAATTGCTTCAGAATCCTTTCCAAGGGAGCTCACGGTAGAAAAGCCCTACCAACCCCTCACTGTGAGATTAAAACACAACAGTGCTACCAAGCAAACTCACTCTTGCCCTGACTCTTTAGCTTCCTTCTCATTGCCCTCCTCCTTGTATTGCCTCTTTTGCCTTTTTTTAAACAAAGTGATACACAAGGCATAAGCAGTGCATGTCCATGTGCAGTGTGAGGATTCATGTCTTTCCAGGGTTAGACTCCATCTGCAAATTGTAGCTACACATATTTCTGCATGTTGGCTTGCTAAGTTTACAAGTGTAGTCATATGAGAATAAGCAGCCAGATCATATTGTTATGTGCTCATGGCTGATTAGCTGACTTGGAGTGTAAATGTGACCATCAATAAAAAGGATAATGAAAGCTTGTTATTTTTAAACATACTTAAGTCAAAGGAAAAACAGTTCAGCATGACTGTAGAAGTAATAATTGGTTCATTACCTATAATCATGTTAGTCTGCTCACATTATCAGGGGCTAATTGGAGAAAGGAGAGAAAAGGAGTATATCACTGCATACCCAGGTGTGATCTCCACATCTACATGCATTTCACTGTATAACTGTATAACTTTTTAGATAAAACAATATAGGAGGAGTACAGCAGGAACAGAGGTACTGAGAAAATTTAAAAGGACCCTGAAAAAGAAAGGGAATGATTTGTTCATAATTTCAAATTTAAATAGAAACAACTTATATTGTTATCCAAAGCACCAGAAGTGACACCAAGTTTTAATAGATATTCTAGTACAAATAATTTTTGAGAGAGGCAAGGTATATTATCAGCACATGTCTTTTCCTTGCAAAAAAAATGACAGAGATGTAATGGAAAGGCCTTTTTAGTATATTGAGTGGTCTCTTACTACGTTTTTCAGAGTCTTGTTCTCAAAGTTTCCTTTCTACTTCTATAGTAAACTGATGATAAAGATTATTTGCCTGAAAATACCCTGTTGGTTCTGACAACAAACTTGGTCTCTGGTGAAGGTTACAAAATTTTATAAAAATATTTCATAAACTTCTTCATGGAAGCAGGTCCTCTCATTTGTCCATTGTATTTACTACTTGGTTTTGTTTTATATGAAAATATTGTACTACAGAGCCTTCTAAGCATTAATAATAAGTAGATATCATATAGATTCAACAATCAAGTAGTAGTATCAGGACAAAAGTCTTTGGATTATCAGGTTGTGCTGATGTTGTGCAGCCTTGGGGACAGTGCAATACCAGAGACTTAGGTGTCATCTTCTTTGTTTATTGCTGTAAACATACAGTTTCAGGGAGGGCTGAGATATTTGCATTTCTCTAGGCAGTATGTGTCTCAGCATGGTAATGCCAGAGTTTGGAAAGGGCAGGGATGTGAATTGATGGCTGCTTCTTTGTTTATTGTTTCACTTTTATGTATTGTTTCTACTGCAGTTGTTATGGGAACCGGTTGAGATAGTTTTATATAATGATGTGAAGATGTGTAGGACAGAAAATGGCAAGAGTAGAGTACTTTGTTATACACCAGTTTTTTTTCCTAGGATCTGGCAGCAAGAAAACAGCCAGATTTCCACCTTAGGCAATAGTTATGTATTTGTCAAAGGGACCACATGGCCAAATGACCACCACTTGATTAAAGTCCGAGCTGTGGAGGACAGATAGTGAGGTTAGATGAACCCAGGCTTAGGTCATACCCAGTAAAGCCAAAATTAAAAGTAAAAATTTATTTAACTTTCATCTTATAGAAAGAGAGGGATATTATCTTGAGGAAATAACCAAGACAATGACTGAGAGAGGAAGACCTGCTAAAAATGTTATGTATTTTGTTTAAGATCTCTTACCTTTTCTTTCTGTGGTAGAACTTGGGGATCTGGAAACTAAATATCGCTCCCAAGTTTATAGCATGTCAGGTGCATGGAGATTTTCATGACTGTTGGAAAGGTGCAATATTTGAAGGGCCACAAGGACCAACTAATATTTGAATAAGGTAAGACTCCTTTTTATCTTGGAGTATTCATGTTTATTTTCACTGAGGGTTTATAGGAATTATTCCTTCTGTGACCTGCTTGGGAGCTTAGATCAAAGGACCAAAGTCTCCTAGCTCTAACATTAACCCTTAGGGAAAGAACAGAAAAAAATAAGGCAGTTATAGAGTGATCCTTCCCATGGTATAATTTCTCAGCTCCCAGCAATCAGCTTTTTAGTGATTTTTTTTCCTGAGCCAGAGGTTGCATCTGGGCTTTCATGTTTAATATCCAATGATGTACATCTCTTCTATGAAATTCTCTAATTTTTTTTTAATCTAGATAAAGTTTTGTCTGTTCCTATTGGTAGCAGGTTTCATAATTTCGTTATGTATTATATAAAAAGTACTTCCATTTGTTTGTTCTAAACCTCTCTTTCTTTTCTTTTTCTTTTCTTTTCTTTTCTTTTCTTTTCTTTTCTTTTCTTTTCTTTTCTTTTCTTTTCTTTTCTTTTCTTTTCTTTTCTTTTCTTTTCTTTTCTTTTCTTTTCTTTTCTTTTCTTTTCTTTTCTTTTCTTTTCTTTTCTTCTTTTTTTTCTTTTCTTTTCTTTTCTTTTCTTTTCTTTTCTTTTCTTTTCTTTTCTTTTCTTTTCTTTTCTTTTCTTTTCTTTTCTTTTCTTTTCTTTTCTTTTCTTTTCTTTTCTTTTCTTTTCTTTCCTTTTCTTTTCTTTTCTTTTTTTCCTTTTCTTTTTTTTTCCTTTTCTTTCCTCCAGTAAAGCAAACACTGACAGAAATAACACCATTTCTTAGTGCAGTTTCTGCTGGCAGAGCTGTGATGATTAGGCATCACTTCTTGGCTGTGCCAGAAAGTGTGCTGGCAAAAGTAAGAGATATGCTCTAACTCAGGTAGACTTAGAGGAAGATAAAACAGGAAAACCTGCATTTTCACCATAACATGAGAGATTTTGGCCTGCACTTGTTGAGAAAACAGTTTTATTATGGTGGAATTCAGCTCCATGATCACTTTTGTTTCAGACATATAAGTGGATCTTTGGCTTTTTCTGAGCCTCTTGCATATGCCTAACAGGGAAAAAATTGCTTCTACAATGAATATTCAGCTGTTGTACGATTATATTGTACTACAGCTCTGTGAGTTTAACTGTGCTTCTTGTCTCCCTTTACAAATGTACTGAAATATCATTTCTTCCTCTCTGGTGGTCCTCCTCAGAAATCCATTTCATAAATAAACATCAGATGACATTGGTTCACAGGTACCCAGAGAAAACAGCAATCATGAAATCATGAGTCTTCTCCTCCACTTAGAATTCCTGTGTTTATATCAAGGTACAGGATTGATCCATAGTTGAAATTACAGCTCTGCAAGTGCAGAAAGATGAAGCATAGAAACTTTATGTATGAATGAAATGCTTCGTCTTTTCACATTTGTGAAAATTATCTCTTAAAAACTCATTTCCTTCTTATGGGCTTGACATCTCAGGTTTGTCTTTCACAGGAAATGGATTCACAAACCAGTTGGTTCTCATATTTTTTTTCTGTTTAGCCTGATCAGATGACCTTTAATTTCTTTTTGATGGTTTTAGCTTTCATTGCTTTACCTCCAAGCCTCATTTTATTTGCTTATTCCACATGTGACCCTCTAAAGTTACCTTGTTTTTAGCTGACTTTAATTAAGTAAAAAAAAAAAATTAAGAATTTTTCTTTATGTACAGCTGCACACAGAACAATGTGTGTTTATGTGTGGTGATGGTCTGTTCCCTCTTGAATCCCTTGTTCATTTCTGGCTATTTGAAAAAAACAAAGAAATTATAGCAGTTCAAAAACAAGTGGCAGGAAAGAATTGACTATACATTGGTAAAATAATGTCTGCAGTTACATTTGGGGAGATAAAAAAATTGTGAGGAGACATGATTGTTATATATGTCAAATAATGGACTGTGCACAGAAAGAAAACCAGGCCTTCAAATTTAGGTTTTCAATGAAAGGAACACCCCCCTAAAAAAAACAACAAACAAAAACCCCCCCCAAAAAACCCCAAAACAACAACAACAAAAACAAAAACCCCCAAAAAACCGAAACCCAAAACCCAAAGAAACCCAAACAAAAAACTCAAAAAACCCAACACACCTTGGTCAGTCAAAGTATTTACTTAGCACAGTTTTCAATTTATTACTTTTTAGCAGAACATGGACAAATATGCACAGGTTATTATAAAGGGTTTTGTGTGATACAGAGAATGCTCAGGTGCATTGCATGAGTAACAAGCAAAGAGGTATTTGAGCCCACATCTCTGTCCACTATAAAGAGGTTCCAAGGTTCCAAACCTTGTGGCTCCTTCCCAAGTAAATGTATCTGACTCCAGGAGGGACAATGCCTTCCTGGTTCACCTCCTGGCCTTTAGAAAGAGGCTTTCTCCTTTTTGGAGATTTGGTATTGCCTGCACTTGAGTTTGTTAGCATTTCTTTGGGATGGAAGAGGCATTGGGCAGTCTCATCATTGAAAGGATGCTGAACTATATCTACTCTGCTGTGGTCTGAAAATGTCTTGGCTGAAAAAGAAATATTTAAAGGATTTTGATCACTGCAAATGATACGTAATAAGTTAAAGTAACAGAGAGCTTCTTGAATGATGGAGGTGTCTGTCTGTAAGACAGACTGTGGCACGTGCCTTAGCATGCCCTAGTGTTTGTTATGCTGTCAGCTAGAGAGCATGTGAAAGAATTGCTTTTCAGCTGTGTAAGTGAACACAGTCAGCTTTCCAGAAACAAACCTCAACAACTCTTACCAAAAGTAAAACTTTTTGGACTGTCAGATCAACTTTGTGAGACTCTTAAATGGTTGTCCTGGAGATAGCAATGGTCTAACAATCAATGTTTCTGTGATTTCTAGGAGGACTGTATCTGCAGGGATAATGTTCTATGTTCCTCTTCAGAGACAGAAAACTGGAGAGACTGCCAGCAGAGGCAGAGGCTCTGCACAAAAGCATTTTTTAAACCTTTTTTTTTTTTAATGATGATATTTGTACTGAGACTGAACAAGACGATACCTGATATTGTAGTATATCTGCCAAATATTAACCCGTATATTCTGAATTAAAACAGAATATAATGACACCTTTAGAGCTCTCTGGATAGAGCTGCAATGTACTGATTCTCCCTTTGTTTTTTAATGTGCTCTTGCTTTTTAACTTTTTGTATATGTAGAATAGGCATCTATTGATACTTCTAGACTGCTTGACACAGGAACACTCCACAAGCAGATTTAGAAGCTATAGTGTGACTTTGCCAGTTATCACTACTCTTCAAGTCTGAGAACAGAAGGTTAAAAAAGCAGGAATCCTGGATGAATGTCTGTCATTAGCAAAGCTGTCTGCTTCCATTACTTGCATTTTGTGTCATTCTTTGAAGTCTATTCTGAAGAAACATGTGCTGTCTAGCTCACAAAAGCACTACTGAAGCTTACCACAATGTTAGCCACTTTTACTCTCCCCTTATTTTGCTCAGTAAACAGGCTTTTGAAAGCTAAGAAAAAGTAAAGATATAGTGGAGAAGCAGAAATATGCAGAACTGGCATTAGTTTTGAAAGGAAAAGGAAGAACTCTGATAAGTCTGAGTAAAAACAAGGTATAAATATTCAAGGTAAAATTATTCACTCCTTAGACGTGTAGCTAAGCAGGTCCAAGAACTCATTGAATTTAAATTACAGAAAGCTTTAAATTACTAAACAACCCTTCTTTTCCCCACTGCACTGAATGACTGCTTCTGAATACTTTCAGCTGTGTAACTAGGCAGATCCCATTCTGGCTGACTTGACCAGAATCAGCAACTAAAATGGAAGATCACACTTTGTAGTCAGCCTTTCAAAGTGTCATCTGGTGCTTAGAGTGGTTCTAGCTGTGGCTACTCCAGATGCCATGATCTATACTTGATGGTCACTATCAAGTCATCCATGTGATTAAGAAGATAGGCAGAGCAGCACTCCTTATATTTATATAGAGCTATTATTAGTGTGTGCTTCTAAGGAACCACATGTGAGGCTTCGTGATGTGAATAATCAGGCATTCCAGCTGCTTTTGAGTGATCCCAGCACTGACAACTGAAAGCAGGAGGAATTTTTCTCCAGTATAGTGCCATTTATGACATCCTGTTATGCAGCCTGAAATGAGCTTCGATGTTCTAGTGAGAGAAAGCTCAACACTTTGTGAGGGAACATATATAATCACAAAAATTTGGCAAAGTCAAAAGCCAAATCCAGGGCCACTGATTTGACAATCTCATGTCTCATATAATGTCTGTTGTTGTGGTATTGCTTCTTAAATTATGAATATGTTCTTGGCCTGGTAGAAGTATAAAGTAAAGATCTTCTGGAGCACGGCTGAATTATGGAAAAACAGAACTCTACTTCAGTTTCTGGCTTTACAGGTCACATCTAAGCTTTGTTCTCTGCCTGATCAGCAGTGTGGATAATCAGAATTTTTAAAAGAATTTTTGTCATAGAAAAGCACCTTAGGTGCTTGCATTTCCAGTGCAAAAACTATAGAAAACTCATTAACTAATTCCAGACTTTCACCTAAAATTATATTCACACAAGCCAGTTTACAAGGGAAGGAACAGAGAACACAGATTAAACGTTAAGTAGGACTCAACAAAAGAAACACACATCACTGGCATTGTGTTTTCCAGGCTTATGTGTACATTTCTTGATTTATGACAACAATGCGTGTGGTTGTAAAGTTGGCCAAAGCATTCATTGCAGATAAATGTAGAATTTGAGAATTGATCTCAAACTTTCCTTTTTCACTATTTGATCAAAGGAATTTGATGATTGAGTGACACAGAAGGTACAGGACTGAAAGAAACTGTTCAGACAGTGATTCTGCTTCCCTGCTACCTAAAGAGAAAGGGTCATATAGTATTCAGTGGAAGCTGAAGCTACTCATGATTAACACATCAATGTTATTGGATCACTTTTTCCTATATTGAGTCTTAGGTCTGAAATGCTACAGAAATTTTTTGCTGCAGGCAAATTAGGTTAATGGCAGTCGTGTTCCTTGCATTCCAAACTCAAACTGAACAGTCCTTCTTAGTCCATCTTATCCTTAGCTCGTCCAACCTTTCTTTGAGACAAGGCAGTGCCTATTTATGTTCTCTAGCAATCCAGTTTTACACACAGGCTGATTAAATAAACATAACAGTTTCTGTAGGTGGTTGTGTTTAAGAAAGCACATGAAAGCTGTAGGATGCAGGAGATAACATGAAAGTGAGAATGTCTGTCTCCTAGAGTAAAGATGTGAAATCTTGTTCAACAGCAAGCTACCTGAGGAGCTCAGCATTATCACCAAAGGAAGAAATGAGATCATCACAAATTCTTTTGTGACCAGTACGTATCTTCTTGGTAGTTATAGAAGACTAAAACAGGGGGAGAGCTCTCACCATTCCAATTAATAAAGAAAGGTATTCAGAAAGTGTATTGTGATTCCAATCATCATATTTGACACTGTAAAAAGCAGCCTGTTTCACCTGATGGCTACTACTTTACATGCTTTTATTAAAAATGCAGCTGAAAGAAAAATCAGCTCAGTTTTTTAGTGCAAAACCAATATTGCTAATGAAATTTTTGTTGGTTTTGGTGACGTATAGTTCTTAAAGGGAAATACCCACTTTATACGGTTCTTTGTCAGATCTCATCTGAAGATGCAGTAATTTCAAATGATTTTATTTATTCAGTGTGTAGCATTTAATTAATTTTTCCTCATTTTTATTGTTTAAATAATATATAAATAGCATATGTGTCTAGATTTTTCAGGATAAGTACCTGCAGATGTTTCATATGCAGCAGAAGTAGATATTGGAAGGAAATGCAAGGGAGAAGTCAGTAACAAAATTAACTTCTCAGCCTTTTACATGTTTTGATCCCCAACTTGGTCATCTGCAATGCAACCAGAACTGCAAAGCAGACAAACCGGATGTCTGCCCTTTAAAAAAAACAAAAACAACAAACCAAAACAAAACCAAAACAAAAAATCCCAACAGTTTCACATATCTTCATGTTATTTATGCATTTATTTTGGGAAAAGAGAGCAGTTTGTCAAACATTTAAGGTTGACAGGCAAGTCATGTTGTTGCAATGCAGGTAAACGCTGTCATGAGTGACACTGGCTGTGTCACTACGTGCAACATTAGCCTGGGAATTTGAGAAGACAGGCTCATGAAAAAAAAATGAATGTTGTCAGACAACCCTGCATTTTTTTATTATTAAAATCTTGAGTGAATTTAGTGCTCATGAAAGTGAGGGACTAAGTTTCTCCACACATCCCTTTCAATAAATCTCAGTTCTGACCTGCAGCACCTTTGCTATTCTAGTTATGGGCCTTGAGCAGAGATTGCTCACCATATCAGATTGTGGGAGGTTTGTGAAATAGATAGCTGAAGACTTAGATGAGGCCATTGAACATGGTCTTATTTTTGACCCAACCATGACTTAAGCCCAGACCCTCAAAGATGACAGCCAGTCACAAATTAAGCATATATCACACTACATCCCCTTGGCAGTTAAAATAAAAATTGTTCAATTGTGTTGAAGGTTTTTTACTTAGAGAAATTGACAACTCCTATTCTGATAGGAGGTTACTTCTGTGAATTGGTGTTTTGGAGCTTTATTAATTGTAGCAATTGTCCTGAGACAGCTGTCCAGGAAACTGTGTCCCTGTGTGTTGTGGAAACACCTTTTTGCAAAACATCATATTCAAAACATGAGTTCTAACAGCACTTCATTATCCAAGTGGGCTCAGTTTATACTACTAAGTCAACAAGTGCTATTCAAGAGGAATGAGAAGCAAGAGGGGCCAATGGCTGCATAATGTGTGCATGGGAGGCTCCAGTTCCTGCAGACACTCCTGGGAAATGGTCGCAAGTGCTCTCGGCAAGTGTGAGTTTTATGAGTTCAATCTGCTCTGTGACCGTGAGGAAAATGGGCTGCAGTTAATCAAGGATTAGCAGCATCACCTTTTCTCTTCAAGCGAACATCAAATCCCAGTCCCTTGTGAGAGAAAGCACCGAGCACGTGTATGGGTGGCACTGCAGGCAGCAGCCATGAGACTGTCCCTGAAGAAATCACAGCTGGGGATCACTGCTGCTGTCACTTTCACCCTCGAACAGCAAGCTCTAAGACCCTGTGATGCAGAGGCTCTGGCTCGTACTTTGTGTGTTTCAATGCAGGGCCTAATCCACTTAGGCAAGCACAGAGTGAAAATATCATTGCCTTTACAGCGAGAGCCAAAGGCGACAACAAATCTAAATGCCATAGCTCCATCAAAAATAAACACTCAAAGCCATCTTGACATCGAGGCTATGGAGTTGAGAATGACATTGAGAATGAGATTTTAGGAAGAGTTTAATTCACTCTTCATGCAGATATAACTGCACTTTTAAGGGATTCTGGTGCGTCTGTACTATTTCTGTAATCTTTGGAAGGCTGAGAAACTTTTCTTCTGCCCCCTGCTTTCTGTGTAGTTTTGAATTCTTAGGACATGGTCACTTTTTCTGCAGTAGAGAGCACATTGCTTAATTACAGTGTCCACCAAATTGGCAAAAGAGGTAGTACTCGACCTGAAATACCCTGACAATCTGCCTGTTAAGCAAAAGGCACACATTAGTCTGCATTACTCAAGGCTAAGTATCTGCAAGAAGACACTTCATTGTCTTTTAATAACATCAATAATAAGAACAAAAGAGTGGAAGGACTAAATAAATGGTAGCACACTTTACCTAGTGTGTATGTGTGCACTTTATTTCACTGTACTCCTGCCCTGTATTGAAACTAAAGCCACAGAGAAATTTATTTTTTGTAATTTATTTTTGACGTTTATTTCAAATTACGTTTCTCTCCTAGCTTTTAACACATTTATGATTTCAATGCGACCAAATTAAAACCCTACAATAAACTGTAAATAAATTAGATTAACTATTAATTTTTTATCAATTTGAGAAGACAGTGCTAAGCTCTAAAATGAAAGACAAAACTTGTCCTTGTAAATCTTGCAATGTTTGGCTGTAGCCCACTACTTGCAGGAGGTGCTACTCCTAGCACCTGATTTTTTTTTTGGTTTCAGTAGACTTAAATTGTTTTGCAATTCTGATTGCTCTATTAGAAAATTGTGATGTGGCATTAAAATTTTCACAGGTAATGCTCTGTTTGCATTTTGTCCCACTTAGCTTCTGATTGCCAGAGACAAGCAAGAAAGGAATATTAAGCATTCATTAAACAAGTTCACAAAAGCTAAAATTCCAAGGAATAAAGAACAGAAGATTAATGATAAAATGATTAAAGTTTTTTAAAAAATCAAAGTCTGTTCATATTTTATATTTATTTTTAGTTATATTATACTGAAAAAATGAACATTTACCAAATTATGGCTGCATGTTTCTGCTCTGTGGTTGTTAAGTCTGACCTCTGTCAGCACAGAACACTAAAACTGTCCCAGATCTGGCAAGATTCTGTGGATGTAAATATAATCAAATTCTCAAAACCTATAAATTGTCTTTATGCACCACTATAGAAAATTCTTATACTTTCACTACATTGTCTGTCAGTCTATCAAAATGTCTGGGGACAGTTTACTTTTTATATTTGATTATTTTGACTTTCAGAACACTTTGTATTTTACATAGTATAACAATATTTTTTATTAGTGTTTCTAGGTGGCTTTATTTAACACCTGCATAATTTTAAAATGGTTCCTTACAAAGTGACCATAAATGATTGTTTTGCTCTGCAGAATCTCTGATAAAAGCATCTCACTATCACCAATAGTGATAGAGGGGGTGGAGTGGGCAGGTTTTGAAATTTGCTTTTACAAGTCCAAATCCTCAGGCAAAATAAACAATATTATTTGAGATTAAAAAAAAATACACACAGAGATGATAAGAAAAAATCTAATGTCTGCAGAAGGCTGTGCTTCAGCAAACTAGGTATATGTTAGTATGTTTGCTTATTTTTTAAGTTTTCCAGTACCAAAATGCATGTTTAAATGATTGCATTTGACAAAGGAAAGACAAGGAAAAATGGTGCAGCATCTTTAATTTATCAGTTTACATGAGATGCAGGCAATAGCCTGTGGGTACCAGATTGTGATTTTTCTACTCAAGTACATTCTCATGTTTTACTGATGAGCTATATGCCAGACCCTTGTGTTCTGTATAGTAAGAGTTTCATGGAACATCTGCTTCAATTGCTCTATCTCTTGTTTTGTTTTGTCACTAAACTCACTTATGCTACAGAGGCATTGACTATAAAAGAAGCTGCTTTAATTCAATAGCTTATCAAGAAGGTAGATTCTCTAATGCTTGTAACACAACTATTTATGTCTAATGCTTTCCACTGTACCAAAAGTGGTATAATAATTGACACAATATTCTGTCATACTTCATAGGATGCCCAGTTTTCTGACCTACCAGCATGTTTTTAACT
Organism: Catharus ustulatus; assembly: GCF_009819885.2. NCBI lineage: Eukaryota > Metazoa > Chordata > Aves > Passeriformes > Turdidae > Catharus > Catharus ustulatus. Next base: position 130,235,478 of record NC_046221.1, on the reverse strand, counting down.
AGAAAAGCTGCATATGTGTATATGCATGTGTATCTGTGTGTAGCTGTAGACAGAATGACGCACAGGGAGCTGTATCTGCCTGTCCATATTTGCAACTGGATGTGTGAGACACTGATGGAAAAACATATAAGTGCCAGAAGAGTAACATTTTGCCCATTCCCAGTGCCATGTATCACAAAGGAAGATAACAGAGAAAGTAAGTCGATAAGGTGAGAATAGCTTTGACTTGTTACTTAACTGTGTGCTTTAGCATTTACGTAGTAAATGGCACTTGGTGTTTTGTGTGTATTTAACCTGGAAAGATAAAATGTTTTACGAAGACGGAGAACATTATAAGGGAATTTAAAACAAAATACATCACCCTTTGTCAGTTTATTAAATACTTTTTCTTGTTCCATTGGGTAGTCTTGGCTATTCAGTGCCTGTGAAAGGATGTTGGGGTTTAAAGGTAACTGTTTCACTTTAATTTGCTGTACCATGGTCAATTTGGACAGAAAAAAAAAGTTGATTAACTGAACAAAAAATGAAATTGAGAACAGTTTTTTAAAACTGAAACTGTGTCTATAGAACCTTTATAACATTCTCCAACAGTTTTACATTATAAATGCATGAAAGAAAATAAAGGAGGAGCTTTGTAAAAAAAAAAAAATAGTATAAACATCCTTCCCACAAAAATTTGTTATATCCTTTCTCATATTTTTGATCGGAACAAATGCTGAAGATTATGGTGTTGTGAATGTTCTTTTTTAAAGCTGTAGTTTGGTTAGGATTTTTTCCTAATTTTACTCTCACCTGTTCTGACATCCAACCTAAAAAATTCTGTTAGAAACAAAGAAACTCTGAGCAAATGCTAAAACCATCTTTAGTTTCAGTGTCCTTGTTACTGAAAGGATATGTGGCTTCATTTTAATTTTTTTTTTTTTTTTTTAGAAATAAGGTTTATCACTGTATGTGAATTGACAAGGTTGGGAATTAGCCTCATATTATTTTCAGCGTAGTTCTCATCCACACATCACAGGATGGGAAATGAGAGCCTTAGACAAACAGTATCCTTGTAGAAGATCATTAGGAATCCCACTGTGACATGCCACGTGGAACCTCGTTGATTCAAATTAGTCATGTGCATTGTTCTATATTTCAGACTGCAGGAGGTTTCAACTTATTTTACAAAACCACAATTGTTATACGTTTATGGTCAGAGTAACAAGTAATGCTCTGCACTCTCAGAAGACACCAAAGACACTTTAATATGTACTCATTATGCAGCTCTGCCTGCAAAGCTATTTAGAGTTTCATCAGTGTCTGGGTAACAAAGCTCTATTTCCTCAGCATTTTGCAACTGTGCTGTAAACATGAATTCTCAGTTAAATACAGCACTGTATGGAAAGTATTATCTGGGACTCAGGGTTTTGATTTTTGATTTTCCTTATCTTTTTTTTTAACTAAACAGAGCTTTTGATGATACACACTTCTGAAATGAATATATCCTATTGCTGATTTTTTTGTGTGTAGATGCAATACAGGTTTGACAGTGCTAAATCCACAGGGTTTGGCTGAAAAAAAAACAGGAGCAAAAATGCTGTTTGTCATAGTCCGAATTTACTGCTAGATCAAATATGTACCTTTAAAATAGAGTTTATAGTAGACTTATAAAATAGTCATTTATGATGGCTATTTGATCCCATATATGTCTATGCAAAATCTTTTACTGCTATTGCTAATAATAATATGTGCATTTTCAACACATATACCTCCCCCAACTAGGATATCTCAAGAATTCATGTTCTTTATTCCTTGCTAATATTTACTGGTGTAAATCCATGTATTTCAGTTGAAGATTTATTCCCACAGTGTAATTAGTCCCACTCAAGATCCTGTCATGAAACTCAGTAACCTCAGAAATAGTTGGGTCTACACTATGTGTGCTGCAGATAATAATAACCCAAACCCAAAGGCAGGGGCCTTTCAAGTGATCCTAACCTAAGAAAGGCATAAGTAATTTTTGTTTGCTAGGAAAGTATCAGAGTTTTAATGTTACTAAAATAAACTTGGTTTATATATATTGTCTATATTTTTAGATACAAATCCACATACACTGAAGAATTATTCATATGAATTCTCCTCCCTTTGTGCACAGAATCAGGAATCTGATATATTACTTCAAGAATACATAACACAACATCAGAGAAAGAATTCAAGAGTAGTGAACAACTCAGGGGACCAGTAATAGAATATGAATCCTAGGTTGTTGGTTCAAATCTAATCCAAGTTGGAAGTAACAGCAATTATTGCCATCTAACGTCTTTTCAGTGATCTGTATGAAATGGGATTGTGGTCTCAGTGTAGTTCCTAACAGACAGGTGTCTAGATCACAGCTGACACCATTCTTGGCAGACACAATGTAGGGACCAAAGTCCAGACTAGAAATTGAACTGCACTTTGGTGTCAGGGCAAAACTCAAGCATTCCAGCAGGAGAATGTGTAAGCCAATGAGTTTTTAGAACCTATCAGAGAAAACTCTTTAGGTCTTCAGGCACTTGCCCAGGAACTCTCTTAAGATTTGAGAATTTTTTCAGTTAAACAATCAAGGTGAAATCTCTCTCACAACATCCATATTAAAAATTAGCACTCAAAAGTACAAGAAGACACATATAAAAGGAGCAGCCACAATGCTGAAACTCATGTGCTTACATTTATTCAAGCGCTTGACAATAGAAAATTCTTTAATGGCTTGCAAATCTCTCCTGCACACTACGCGATGACATCCATATACCACACGGCATGTTTCACAAATCACTGATAGTAACAGCATTGTGGACACATTTGTTCCCTTCTGCTTCTAGTAAAAAACCTTTACTAGCTAGGGATGCTACTCAGATGATCCTGCTGATGTGATCATTTATGCCACTTGTATTACAAAGCCCTCTCCTCCCTCCTCCTGTTTGGGTGTGTTAGATCAAAAATCATGTGCAGAACAGCTCAGTGGTGACTGCTAGACATGGCTTTGCTGGTGTTGGGTATCCCAAAGGATCTGCACATTTTCCCCTGTGACCCTTCCTACTGCAGGCAACTGCTAAATAATGTGGAGGTTGCAGAGATGCACCCTGGGTCTCTTCAATGTAAATTCTCATTAAAAATCCTAGGGATAAACACTATGTTCTAAGTAGAAAAAAAATTTCACAAAGCATTTAGAAAATATCCATTTTTATGTATGATCCAGTTAGAAAAATTTGAGTTCAGAAAAATGATGTTATTTATGGACCTTCCCAAGGGTAACCATGTTCTAAAGGGACTGTGACTTTTATAAAAAAAACCCCACAAATCAGTGTGCTTAAGGCAACGAACTGGCAATTATGTGCAGTTTTGATTATGGGAATTTACATTTCCACAAAAGAATATAATTACAAGGGAAGTAATTTTTTCCTTTTTTATTTTTTTTTAATTTAATGTTAGTCTTGTACTTTTTGACCTGGGTTTCAATTTAGCAGAGATTGAGAAAATTTTAAACAACATAGATGCATATATAAATGTTTATATAGTAAGTATCTGGCAGGCAAAGTCCCTTCTACTGAGGCTTATCTGGATCTGGGGTCCTAATTAATAGGTAGCAACGCCAGTAGAAAAGAAAGGACTCCAGAAAGAAAAGCTACCATATTTTTATCTACTACAGGTGATAGATATTATTTGCCCTATTATTATTTTATATTATTTATGGATCACTCTAAGAATGATGTATATGGGTTTAATATATTCATGTAAGATATTATATACATGGGAAGAAAGACAGAAAACATTTGGGTCTAATTCTTACATAATGTTGTCATGAAAATTGAATATCAAGAGACTTGAAAAGTAAAAGGAAAATAAAGGAAATGATGAAAGGAAAGAACCCAAAAGCAATAATAGAAAAGAGTAAGAGTGGTATTGTTAATAAATGAAGGATTAGGAGACTTAAACAAAAGAAGACTTTAATATATGATAGAGAAGAAAGAAATGGAAGGACTTTTAAATTTAATAGACAGTTCATAAATTAAAAAATCTGTCATATAGTATTAAAAATCACACTTAGCATTTCACTGAGTAATATATTATTAATTTATGTTATGATATATGATTCACCGTAGTGCTAATAATTTATATTTTGTGTAGAATTTTAAGTCTAGATTTCCAGCTTTAGTAAGCCTCACAGTTTTGTCTGGCTTTCCTGCCTCTAGGTTTCATGTAGTGATCAGACATTCCTAAAAGAAGCATGAACCCTGTGTGAGAGAATTACAACAAATGAGCAGGAGAGTTCCTTGTTTAACACAGCATTTGAGGTCACAACTGTATTGCTGGGTTCACCAAATTATAACAGAGTCGTTATTTGTAGGGATAGGACAGCCCTGTATGTTCTTAGCACTTAGCCTGAAGTATTTTATCTTTAAATTTCTAAAGCTCTGAACATGGTTTCAGACACAAGACTGTGGCTGGAATAATAAGACTTCTAAATTCCCACACAGCATTTTGCAAAGATGGAGACTGAGGTATGATGGTTGTTTTGTTTAAAAAAAAAAAAGAACAAAGAGCCTAAAAGTGACCTGTACTGCAAGGCCAGCTTAATCTTTTTCACTTTCTGAGTCAATCCCCCTGTTTCTACTGAGGTCTTCATCAAAAACCTTGGCTTTGACTTTTCCTTCAATGTCCCCATTTTGTTTCTGGCCTACCTGCACCCCTCAACACCTCTCACCATTTCAGGCATGTGTGTCACAGATATTGGGCTAGGGGTGATAAGCAAGCCCAAATGAGGACTCCTTCCTTCTATCTGGATCACTGCTGCACTGAATTCTGTTCCCCATTCTCTGTCTCTGCATATCAGTTCTAATCCCCTCTCATTCCACCTCCTCTCCTGTAGGTCATCAGTCAGTAACCCAGGGACCAGTAAGCATCACCTTTAAGATAAACTGCCCAGCTTCTAGCTCGTCATGGTTACTCAGTAGTAATGGTCATCTGTGCCAGAGAGCACAGATCTTCAGTTTGGTGCAGTTTATCCTTCTGTTTCTAAAGAGAAATTACATTGACAGCTAGAAACTGGCAAAACCCCAAAGCAACACCAAAACCAAATCCACACGGATATAGTCTGTTTGGGAAGTTTAAATTCTTGCAGCCAGCACCAGTGAGGTGCATAAGTGGGCAGTGCATTTGAAGGGCTGAAATAGACCATTCTAGAAAAATGGGCAATCCTTTCCTTTCCTTTCCTTTCCTTTCCTTTCCTTTCCTTTCCTTTCCTTTCCTTTCCTTTCCTTTCCTTTCTCTTTCCTTTCCTTTCCTTTCCTTTCCCTTTCCTTTCCTTCCTTCCTTTCCTTTCCTTCCTTTTCCTTTCCTTTCCTTTCCTTTTCCTTTCCTTTCCTTTCCTTTCCTTTCCTTTCCTTTCCTTTCCTTTCCTTTCCTTTCCTTTCCTTTCCTTTCCTTCCTTTTCCTTTCCTTTCCTTTCCTTTCCTTTCCTTTTCCTGTCCTTTCCTTTCCTTTCCTTCCTTCCCTTCCCCTTCCCCTTCCCCTTCCCCTTCCCCTTCCCCTTCCCCTTCCCCTTCCCCTTCCCCTTCCCCTTCCCCTTTCCCCTTCCCTTCCCCTTCCCCTTCCCCTTCCCCTTCCCCTTCCCCTTCCCTTCCCCTTCCCCTTCCCCTTCCCCTTCCCCTTCCCCTTCCCTTTCCCCTTCCCTTCCCTTCCCTTTCTTGTTTTCAGTGTAATGTGATTGAGGAGCGAGACTCATTAGAAGTACACAGTGAGGAATCTCATAATCACAGCAGGAGGAGGGAGCGCTGTTATCCTCACTGCAGCTCAACCTCCTGACAGCAATAGAGACAGTTCCACAGCTGCTAGGGAGGAACCCAGCCAAGAGAGAAACCCTTGAGCTGTCAATGGATCCAGATGTCACTGCTGCTGCTGCTAGTGGAAAGAGATACACCAGAGGTTGTCATCTGGGTGTGTGTGACTGCCAAACTCGACTGCCTTTGGGCCACAGCTGTTGGCCTTGTTGCTGCAAGATTCTTGAGTAGGAAGAAGAGTTAAAACTGTGCCAGCACAGTGGGAAGACAGCTACCAAGTTAATGCTCAAATGGTATCCTGGCAGTTCTCAATTTGCTTTGTAGTTGTTTTGTTCAGTGGGAAAATAGATGCACAATAAAAGTTTAATTTGTATCTGTAGCTTTAAGTGTATGCATGCAGTATGGTGGTTGTGCTTTTGTAGATTTATGATGAGTGACAACTGAATGTCTGTGTTACAGAGTACTTCATCACATGGAGAAGCAAATATACCAATAAAATTTTTCTTGTCTTCTTTAAAGTGATTAATCAACTCCATAACCACAGATCATACTTTTGCTGGATATCATTAAAAGCAGAAATAAGACAATGGCAAGGGAAAGGAATGACATGTTGGCTGGGCAAAATGCTAGCAAGTGTCTGGTTTATGCCTTTTTTTTAACTAAAAAATATATTTACTAGGATAAGGCATTATTTGAAAGCCAAAAGGAGAACATTTTGAAATCTTGCTACACCTTTTTGGTATGATAGAAAACGTTGGATTTAAGATTGTAGAGATTCCCATTGATCAGTGAGACCAGTGCTTTGCTATGCTAGTCATTTTGGTGGTTTATTTTCATTTGGAGACAATTTATATGCGTATCTCCTAACACCAACATTTTCCTTTATCTTAAATAGTTTATTTCACTCCTTGACATTTATCCTCTTGGTCTGTTTTATAGAAGGCATATAATCCCTTCTGTCTTGTCCCTTGTAACTGTTTCCCATTTCTCCCTTTCCACTAGTGGGTTTCATTCTAGTCGTTCTAATAAACTCTAGTCTCAAAGCCCAATCTGCTGCACAGAATTTTTGCCAGGATATATATTTCTGTTAATACTGCAGAAAAACCTTTGTACCCCAAGTAAGCACAGATTATAAAATAGGATCCCTATTTCCTTAATCAGTCCAGCTTCTGTTATGTGTAGCTACTCAATTTAAATTAATTTTCCTAACATGGTTATTAGAATAATGCACAGTATTCCACATAAGGAGATACAATTACTTAAACAACGACAAGAATGTTTCCTTGTTTTGAGTAGAAATACATCCTGCATCATTAAATCACCTACTTATGCTGGCTTTACAGATAGAATCTGGCCTTTATATGGCTTTTTCTGATTTTCCTGGGTGTCTTTCTTCATGGCTGCATTACTCCATGGCATATGGGCATGATAGACCCTCTGCTAAAATAATGTTGTTAAAACAGCATAGACCGGGCACAATAGTGCAAATCTCAAGAAAAAAGGTAGCAGAAAAATAAATTTCTAAGATCTTTGCATCTCTTTTCTATCCTGAATTCCACTGCCACGACATAGCAGAATCTTCTTCCAAAACCTCTTCTTAAAAGACAGAGACTGGAGTACTGCCAGCAAGAAATTATTGTTTATATGTCGCACTTCCTAGCCAGCCCACCAATATCAATTCCCTGGTTTGGGTCATCTCATGGCCAGCTATTTTGGACTTTGAGGCTTTAAATATCTCCCAGATGTCCTCAGAAGGTACAAAGGAGCTTAGTGCAAATCATACTGACCTGCAGTAATAGAGGTAGTATTGCTGAATTATTGTCCTGAACTGTTTTATTTTTTTCAATACCAAGTACGGAACAATTTCTGTAATGTTCACTTTCCAAGCAATGAAAAATAAGCAATACTAATAAAAAATTGCTATGAAGAATGATCATGGCTTTGCAAAATATGCTTCATTTCTCCATTCAGTAGGGCACATCCCTTATGTTTCTAGTTGCAAAACTGCATCAAAAAGAAAAATAAAAACAGTTGATCAGATCTGTGTCAGCATGGGCAGTCAATTTAATTTTTATGTGGAGGTAGAGTTTGCATTTTTAGGCAGATATTGTGATTTTGCTTTATATAGGTACAAAGGTACTTTATGCAGATACAAAGGTCTTATTTTACATATCCTGTGCAAAAATGTCTGTGCGTAGAGCTTTCCAGTGGGAGTAAACTGTATCTTCAGAAAGCACACCAGTTTGAAATCTGGTGAAAGAGAATGTTGCTAGGAGTTTAAGAAGCAGAAGAGACAAGGCAGAATGAGGAAAAAGGAATTCCACAGTTCTGAAAGAGTATTTCCCTGATGCTGGAATTACAGTAATTTCATGATTAGAAGCCGCACCTGATTATAAGATGCACTTTCGGGTGTCGGCAACTGTCTTGGGTTACAATACAGGTTGTGATAAAAGGTATCTATTCTATCACCATCTGTTGAGGGTGGGGGCAGTGATCCTTATCTCAACGGCAGATATTCTGCTAATGGGCCATCCATTGAAACCAGGCAGGGCATTGTTCTTTATCTTTTCACAACCCATCCTTCCTCCAGGGAGTCATTTTCTACTAATGACCCATTGAGTCCCACTGGGTGACTGATAAAATTACTTCATCCCATTGGAAGTTATTCCAGCCAGGGGGAAGAGCCCAAAATTTCTTACCAAGATAAAAACAGAGGTTTTGGGACACTAAGGCAGCCCCTTTCTCCACTGGACTCCAGAGGAAAACCGGATTTCTCCACATCACCACTGGACCTCTGGAAGGAAACTGCACCTTCTCCAGGAGCACTGCTTCAACTGAATCACATCTGTCACTGCAGGAGGACTGCAACCACCATTTAATGGGACTGCTATCAACACCCTTCCTGACGGGGTGTCAGGTTGTGCTCTGTCAGGGTTTGGAGTTTATTTCTTTGTAGTACTGTATTTCTATTTTAATTTCCTTAGTAAAGAACTGTTATTCCTAATTCCCATATCATTGCCTGAAAGACCCTTGATTTCAAAATTATAATAATTTGGGGAGGGAGAGGGTTTACATTCTTCATTTAAAAGAGAAGTTCCTGCCTTTCTCAGCAGATACCTGTCCTCCAAACTAAACCAGCAACTTTTCGTTCTTTGTCCATATATAAGCCACACTTCTGGGTTTGGACCAAAATTTTAGTCAAAATGGTGCGGCTTATAATCGTGAAATTACCGTAACTCAGGCAAGATGTCATCATCTGTTTTTGGGATATAAACAACTTTTTTGAGGAGCCAGCTAATAGACCAACTACTTCACTGCAAATGTAAAGTTTTATGTGGAGAAAAGTAATAACAAGACCAAGAAGCTTTCATGAAAACTAAAGAGGTTAAATTTCTCCATGTTAACTGAAACAGTTATTTTAACTTGTGACTTGGAATCCAAAGGAAGAGATACAAAAGGAGAAACCCTCTCCAAAGGAAATACTTATTTTAACTAAAATATTATTAATCTTTGTATTGGGATACAGTGCTAATATATCTAAATGTGTGCTTTAGACCAGGTGTACTGTCCTTTAGTAAAGTGATATAATGTATAGTCATGCAGAAAAGCAAAAATTCAGTTTCATTTAATATAGACTGAGGGTCTTTTAAAAATTGTTTTAAAGTGCCAATTCATACATACAGTGTATAGGGAAGTGTGCTAATACTACACACCACTTTTTAAACTTCTGCAGAATTTTACCTTCTGCTTTGGAAGTGAAAGAGGAAAGATAAGTGACTGAGATGCCTTACTACCAGAAATCCTGACTCCTATATGTTGGAATTTTGTGCATCCTCAGTGCTGTTTCAGTTGTGAGTCTGGATGCTTTGAAATATTAGAGTGGAGCGTATCTTTTTGTGCTTACGTTGGGTATCTGTAACCCTCATTATTTCTGCATTTGTTAAAATACAACTCTCTGTTCAACATACAGACAAAGCAAAAGGCTTTGATAAAACGTGATCTACATCCAGAGATCTGCTATGATCTCAGCTTTTCTAAAGTGGCATATTGCAAAAGGCACAGTACTAGTAGAAAGTACTAAAAGAGGTTACTTTTATCAGTTTCTCTTTACTTTTTCTTGCCAGGAGTGTTTTCATTTACATACCTGAATCATGTCATTATTGTTGCCTTTGCTCTGTCTCTTTCCGGCACTTCAGTGGTTTATCACCTTTTCTTTTTTCTTTTTCTTTTTTTTTTTTTTTTTCTTTTTCAAATGAACAGTGTACTCTGTACATCTCTTGTGTTGATTTCCTGAATTAATATTCATGATTCCTCTTTCCAAGCCACAAGATCCTCTGTTGATGTTTGCTTTACCATACTTCTATCAAACATTCTTTTACAAAATAAAAGGTCTTTTTCCTTTCAGATTCTTTGGTTGGAAAATAGACAGTTATCTTCCACATGGTGTGTAATGCTTCCTGGTTTATTATCTGGATATATAGAGTTTTCTTGCTCACCTAAGTTTATTTTATGTTTTTAAAGAAACACACATCATCCCTATCTAAAACAATCCACAAAACAGGCCCACAGATTTAAAAAAACATATATGTGGGGTTTTTTTAGGTTTTTGTTGCATTGAAGATTTTCTCAATTTTTCCATTTAGAATGAAAAGTGCTACAAATGGAATGCTAAATTTTAAATAGACTGAACAGTGCTGTACATTTTTAAAATAGGGTTCTCATCTCATCTCTTATGCATTTCTAAAAGGAACAAAACACAAAAGTGAAGAGCCTTTTAAAGATATAACCAGAAGAAATGACTATTATCTTCTCATCCCTATCTCAAAGAAAAAAAAAAAGTACAGTATATATTTCATTCTCAGAATGCTCCATTTCCCCTCTGTTTTTATGTATTATGTCTCTTTTTGTTTTGTGTTGCTTTCTACTCAGGACTTTGTTGCCCTTCTCTAAAATGGTAATAGCAATAATTAAAGAACAATCACTGTACATCTGCATCTCACAAATACTCTTCCACCTCAATCACGAGTCTTTTGACTCACTGATAATTAGCTGCTGCATCCATCACAGTTCATTTTTCCTTTCTTCTCCTTTTTTTTCAGTCAGCTGGTCCATCTGTCAACCAGAGCACTAATATGACTGTTTATGGCTGCAGTCATCTTCCTGTTTTATGCATCAGACTACCACCTTCAGCTTCTACTTCTTCTTCTTTCAGGTTTCTACTGTTACAAGTTAAGTTGAGCATAAAACTCAATTCCTACCTACAGTTATTTCATATATATCAAAATAAATAAGTAAGTAAATAAATAAATAAATAATAAATAATTTTTAAAAAAAGTTTCACTTTGTCTGAATTTGCTTGCCTGCTTACGTGTGGACTGTAAACTTTTGGTGTCACGAGTTCTCCCTCGACTATGTGGATGTGGGAAATAGCAACACTTGCAGAGAAAGATGGATCTTCCTGCTGTATGAACATGAAAGAAAGGAGGCTTTTATGCACTGGTTATGCTACAGAGATAAAAACAAAATGGTCTTCCTCTTTTTATATTCTCTGCCCTGATCCCCAGCTCCATCACCTCCCCTGCATATACCTCCCCATGCCATTAGGCCTTGTCTCCTAGCAACATATGGCCCCTTACCAGAGCTTGGGCTGGCTGCTGCCTGTATGCAATCAGCCTGCCAGTCATTTATGAGAGAAAGTGATTGAGCTCTGTCCTGGATGCATACATTTGCAGCATTTAGGCTCTGCATAGGTATGATGATGGGAGGACATTAGCAGTGTAGGTTTGCAGTGTGCTTGGAGTAAAGCCTCACAAAATGAACATTGTTCTAAGTGAAATCAAAGACATGGTTTTGAATTTGTGTCTCTTGGGAATAATCCTTTCTACCTTTTCTTTATCTGTGGTGCTGGTTTTACAATTGTCTTACAAAAGGGGAAATCTATGTTCCTTTTAAAACTAAAGTTTTCTGTGAAGCTGTGTAAGCTGTCTTTAACTGGTTCCCTGGCATGGCTGTGTTCCCATTCACTCTGAATGAGATCAGGAACAAGCGAACAGACAAAATTTGCATCCTGCCTGCATTATTTATAGTGGCAAAGCACAAAAATGAATCCTGTATGTTGGATACTTGTATTTGCAAGTCATTGTCTCAAGTAAGAGCAACAGGGCTTTGACTCCTAGGCCACAATAGCAAAATGGCCAGTGACTGCCAGTGTTTCTGGAGCGAGGCAATTGATGGATAATATTTAGTAGGAGGTATTTCTAACATCTATTGTTAGACGTTTGTGCTGTTTATACTTTAGCTGTCCTTAGTGTCAATGGAGAGAGGTAGGATTTAAGTCCTGGAGTTACAAGCCTTCTGCTGTGATTTTACAGGCAACATAGGCTCCTACCTGTTCTGATGTATGTAACATGAAGTGACTTTTCAGTCACATGTGACGTTTCCTTCCCTGGCAGACAAACATTCTCAGTACAACAGCTACCTTATGACACACTGCAAAGATAAATCTTGATGCTTTAGATCTGTTGTGAGCTCTTACCAATTAATACACTTACATGAGGCAAGGGGGACAGATGTTTAATCCAAACAGGCAAAAAGGATGAAGCACAAAAAAAGCTGCTGTGGGAAGTCCTAGCTTTGGGCTCCCTACACCTGCTCAGGTTCTACCCAAAGATCCCCAGTGACAGATTCACATTACAAGGCTGCTGCTTGAAATTCTGGCCACAACACTTCCTTGGCTCTTGCAGCCTCAGGTTCATCAGGTTTCCTAAAATTACCTCCAAGGGAGATTTGGGTGCATATTCCACGGGACAGTGAGAATTTTAGACTGTATAATCAATACCTTGGATTGCCTACACCTTTTTAAAATTGCTTACAATCAAATCCTTAGATAAAATGTCCCTTTCTGGAGTGAGGGGCAGCAGCAGAGAGCAGCAGATTTTGTAATAAAATTTTCCTTATGTGTGTTAACCAGCACCACTGCTTAATCACAATCTATTTTTTAGATCATTCATAGATTAACACACATGAAAAAGTGTTGCCTTTCAGGCGTCTGCCTGGTGCTAGACCTGACTCCCTCTGTTGATTCTGCAGGGACAGTTGTTCAGGGATGGGTAATCACCACTTGGAATTACTCATTCCTTTGGTGTTGCAATACAGCAATTAGTAATTAAACCAGTGCCTGCTGAACTCAATGGAAAGACTCTCACTGACTTCAGTGGGTACTGGATCAGATCACTTATGGAACTGTTCCATTTTGATATTCAGCCAAGTGGATAAAGGCACTCATTCTTTCTGTTAATACAGTGTTTAGCCCTCACTAATCTGGGCACAGTGATTAAAACAAAAAACAAAAACCAGTTCTCCAGAGACCGTACTTCTGGAAATTATGCATTTATATGTAGTTCCTAGCAATTAAGTGACTACATAAGCACTGGGCATCTGAATTTGCCCATCAGACAAGACTCTTGGCTCTTCTTCCATGTCCAAAACTCAGATCTCTAGCTGTTACACTCAAATAATAAACTAACTGAACACATTTCACTTAAGAGCAAGTGAAACAGCCATTTCTGATCTCTGCATTCCAGCATTTGAATCCTCAGTCCTTTCATACAGACTTCTGGTAACAATTAATACAACCATAAAAAGAAAATAACAGGGCAAAACATGCACACAAATTGAAAGCAGATATCTGAATGTTGTTGTCCCACAAATTTAGATCAACCGCATGTCTGCCTGGAAACTTGTAACCAGCATTCATGAGTGATGTTATAATATAAAGTGTGGTGGAGAAATGACAGTGAAGCCTGTTTGTACTTTCTGGAATTAATATATATATGCAGATAATTAAAAGAATAATAAAAATACATAAGATGAATATACACAAGGGGATGGTTTAAACATCATCTAAACATGTCATATGGTATGGGCCTTGGGGAAATAAAGGCTTACAGGATACTGGCAGACAGTTCTGCTGCTGGTACCAGAATTTAACAGTTTCACTGCTTGAAAATAAATCCTTTTAGTTAATCCGGCTCAGTGGGTGGAATTACACACGCCACTCCCGTTATTGTTAGACAGGAGTGCAGGCTGAATTCCCATGAACTTTTCTGAAAATGTAACTTGCAGCCTTTCCTACGCAAAGCTTTATTTATTAGAAATGCTTTTTAACGTGTCATGGTGAAATCTTATCATGGTAACATCAGATATGGCTTCTATTAGGGAGGGCACATTTCACCCTTGATGTGTACCTGCAACTCTTATTAGCATGACAGGGCATTTACTATGCATATCAAGAAGGGAAAATGTGAGATAGTGAATTCTTTCACCCAATGTTTTCCAGAGAGCAAAATTTTAGCAGCCAAATGTTAACACCTGGCACAGTAAAGAGTTTGGTGCAGACAGCCAAGGTTATTGAATGGGAATGTGGCTGCACTGTAAGCCTTCCTTCACCATCTGGTTCATTCTGGAAAATGGAATATATATCACAATTATATGAATAAATGAAAAGATATGCAAGTTAACTGAAATGTATGTGTTCTCTGCTTTTCTGCACAATGAAACAGCCATCTGGGAATCAGTGTGTCTCACATTTCAAGCACAAATCAAAGCAAGCAGCAATTCACTCCGTGACGTGTGCTTCATAGAAAACTGGACTTCATTATCTCAGAGTTAATCACTTTGGAGTCTTTTTTTTCAGGTTTCCACCCCCCTTCTTCCCCCCCTCTCTATGGATACAAAACAAAGCTATTTGGAAATATAGGGAGAGTACCCTTATTAAAATTGCATTTGGAACACAGTGTGGTTGAAAAAAAAAAGGAAAATGGAAGCACATTTATCTGCACTCTCGCCTCTCAGATCCAGGCTCAGAGGTGGGTCTGTAGAGTGGGTAGAAAGAATTGCTAGATGGATATATTTTTTCCCCCCTCTCCTTCCTCACCTCTGTTTGTTTTATATGCATATTTTCCTTTTTTGCATCCATGCAGTACTACTGACTAATGAAATGGGTGACAAGGATCCAGAGCACATGCTGTTGCCCAGCTAAATGTAACGGGACGTGGATGGAGTGGGGGGCATGCTGAGAACCAAAATGCCAAGAAAGCCACCTCTGACCTTCCACCATCTCATGGCCCATGTGATATTTCACAAACCACACAATCCTTCCCCTCCTGCCCTAGATTTTCTTTCTCTTCTGTGGATGGTGGGTGCAAATCCTTGCAATAGAATGCAGTGGAGATTTGCTGTGGGAAAACTCTTCTGGGGCTAATCAGAGGGAAGGGATGCTAGGACTCACAGGAATTAAAAGGCATGGTTTCTGCAGTTATAGTGGGTATGTATGCTAAGTGTCTTTGCATCCCAAGGCAAAGAATGTGTCTGATAGACAAGTCATGATAATGCTTTGGGAAAAGCAGACTTAGAACAATGAATTACTGTAGTTCCATTTCATATATGTCATTTTGTAGCCTTTCTGGGAAGAAAAACTGTCTCTATTAAACAAAAATCAAAAAATATAATTGCTGGAAGAGGTTCAGGCACATTTGCTCCTTTTCCAAACTTCATTAATCTTCTTGAACACAAGATTTGACTAATTCTATGGGCTTGTATCCAAGCTCCTAAAAATAAAAGTTAAGAGTAGATATTGATGATTGTTGCAAGAGTCCTTCCTATGCTTATCTCCCTAACAGTCTGTTCAAAATAAATTAAAAAAATTAAATATTATGTGATCTTACAGAGTGCATCTTTTTTATGCATGGAAAAATTGACTAAATATCTAAATTCCCTCTTTACAAGGAAGACACTGGTGTTCTAGTGGCTGCATTTTGAGAAGTGCTTATATACATTCACAGACTGATACAGGAATGATGGAACAAAACTGTTTCTAAAACACAGCAAACTTACATATCTTACAATGTGTTACATTGTTTAATCTTCAAATGGTCCTGAAGAGTTATAGCCAATCTAGGACCAGAATATCTTCAGTTTTCAGTCCTCCAATTTTTGACACGTGGACTGACAGCAAATAATGACAGTATGGCTTTTGATGGTATAGGAGCAGATCCTTGAAAGGAGCTGAGAATCATGACCCCCTTGTGATTCTAAACTCTTAGTAAACAGCAGAGATGGAAAAATAGCCAAAACCAAAGTTCACTTGAACCCCTGTTGTCTGAGGTCATTTTGTGAATTTCGAAAGAAAATCTGCTTTGAATATGTTCTTCCTACTTCACTTGTCTAAAAAAAAAACCCCTCAGGGTCAAAGAAAGGGCACAGTAAATTCTGAATATCTGAAGATGTGGAGCTGATGTATATCCACTAAATGCTAACATAATTAAGATATGACATCATCCTTCAAGCATTACGGGTGCTGCATTTTGTATTGTAAATCCTTATCTAGCTTATAATAGTCTGCTAAGGGCTTAGTTATTTTTTCACTCTGCACCTCAGATATGTGTATTGAAATTATAAAAATCAAATTGACTTCATAATTGATTTTTTATGGATGTTATTTGTTTTGCCATGAATATTTCATAAACAATTTTTTCCTGAAGTATAGCATCACAGTATGTGCAAGCGACAGTAGCATTGGTGTATGTGAGTCTATATGAAATTAATGCTATCCTTCAATTTGAATTCCTTGTTAATATGTTGTATTTTCTATTAAGTGTTTTATCTGTCTTGTTTTAAAATAAAGGGGAGCTTGCCATTGTCTTCAGTTAGGGCAGGACCAGGTATGTTATCCCCATTTTACCATTAGAGTTACTTTTGTGATTCATTTGAAAAGTGGTAATGAAAGAAATGATCCAGAATCTGTTACATTTTTTCCCATGTAAAAACCTTTATTCTCGTGAGTCATTCCACTGGGGTCATTGCATAAAGAGGAATTGCAAGACAGAGACAGCTTTTCTCAGCTACATGAATTCTGACTTTATCAAGCTCACATGTGGTGCAGCTGAGGAGATGAAAAAGTGGCTGAGAAGATGAGGAGGGTGGAGACCTTTCAGTTTCCCATAGCACAGGATTTCTGGGGACACAGAGGAGAGAAAATGAGTATAAAAAACCAAGCATCACTCCACACGGGGCTCTCCTTGGGGCCTGATTGCTCAGAGCCCATTGGCAGGACCCTTCCTGCTGCGGGAACAGGGTGTGTCAGAGGCTTCTTTTGAGGATGCTGTGAGCAGTTCCTGCACGATGGGGACACTTGCCCACTGCTGAGATTTCTGCTTTGAAACAAAGCTTGGGTCTCTTTGCACTTCTGTAGATGAGATGGGTGCTGTCAACTCATGGCCTGGGTCTCTTCATGCACAGGGCATGTCCAATGTGCCCTCTGATTTTGAGCATCTAGAAGTCCATTCATCCTATAGTAAATGGGGTTTGGGAAGGAGTGTCTTTATTGACAGGAGGGTCGGGACAGCTGGCTCAGAACTAACAATTTTGAGCGAGAATTGAGGTCAGATGAGTGGCACCCTTAGCCAAATCCTCAGCATTAGTATCACCATCAACTAAACATAATCTGTGAACAACTTGTAACACCTCAGGCTCCCTCCAACAAGATTTTTCTCTTGCCTGGTGCCCTGTGCTGCACTGCCACATGCTCAGATAAAGCTAGGCAAGCCCAGTGGGTGAGGACAGCATTACCACCCGAGGATTAGCTCTTCAACAGCAGATGGCAGAGAGCTGTTAACCTTTTGCTTTAGTAGGTATTAAGAAAGAGGGTAACAAGAGTATTCCACCACTAAGGACGTATCAGGCAGCATTAGCAATGGATAATTTGAAGGGTTAAGAAGTCTTCCCTGTGGGAATTTCTTAAAAAGTTAATCTTTAATAAAGATTGAAAGTTTCACAGGCACAAAGTTTGCCTCAGAGAGATTTAGTTCTTTTAGCCTGTGATCTTGATACTTGCCAAAGGACAAACTAAATGTGAATTTGCATCATGCCTCCACATGTGTTTCACATATTTCACATATGGTGTCTAAATGGCTTCTGTGACCTTAGTGTGCAGATCACACGTTTTTCACATATGCTTTGTGTGGTTCACATCTGTTTGAAACATTGTTTCTGACAGTAGAAATCATTATTGGTTTACAGCAGGCTCTAGTAATTTAATTCAAGCAGCAGAACTTGAGAAGATGCAGAGTGGTTTTGGTTTTGGTTTAGATTTTGTGTTGACTGCTACCCATTATAATTGCATACCAAAGGAGAGATTCACAGCCCAAGCCAGAGTTTTCAATTAGGTTGATCAAGACTTTCTTTGTCAACAATGATTTTTTTTTTCCCAGTGAGTGCGCTGACTTGTCAGAGTTGTCGCTTTGGCAAAAAGGTGCCTGATCCAAATATTGTATTCTGAAAGACTTTCTGGGTCTCTAATTGAATTTATGCACAAAGTTAGAAACACAGTGGTCCACTGGTGGATACGCACACAGAGTTTGGGGAAGCTAAGTTTAACTTTTCATTCTGGAATATTTAGAATACAGTTTGGACATGATTCTTTTATTAACCCTTTTGAGTGCCCCAGTGTCTCAGGCTGGGAAGTTGGTTTTTCTATGCTCACTGAATTGTTTCTACAAACTGGAAAATGTCCAGAAGGAACTTGAAAATGACAGACACTCTGAATGTGTAGCTTGGTTGTTAGGACAAAGATGAAAGACACTCTTATCAACATCCTTGATGCAGCATATGCTTAATTATTACTACGAGTAGAATGCCTTCAGTGGTCCATTCTGCTACTGAACAGAGAGGGCTCATACCAGGGCTAACAGAGGTGTGTAAAAAAGTTCTTAGCCTAAATAAGACTAAGAAAAAACTTGGTGTCTCACTCACCACTTCCACATAGTTGTGCTAAACTGAACAGGTGTGTTCTGTAATGGCATTCTAAAAATAATTTGCTAAATATTGGGGGCACCCAGGCAATGTGGAGACACTTGAATTTACCTATGAGCCTCTCTACCATAAAGTGAGAAAGACCTGCCAGCTGTTGAATTTATTCCCTGTGTTTTTTCCATTTATTTCTATGTACATTCTCCAACGAGTTCAGTCATACACCTGTTTCCTTGCCTATCCCAGGTAGCTTGCCTTAAATTGCAAGATATTTTCAACCTCATGTAATACCAATTATAGGTGGCAAAATATTTTTAATTTTTTTTTTTAAATCAGGAAAAGATAGCCCTTATATTACAGGCTCACAGGAAAAAACATAGTCTAGCCTATATTACCATGCTGCAGTTGCAGACCTACAGCTCTTTGCACCTACCTGCACCTACCAAGATTGCCAAGATTTGCGCTCAGAAAATGGGGCCTTGATATGGATACAGAAGTGGCCATACTGCATGTTGCATGATGGAATATATGTTTTCAGTCTGAGTAAGGTCTGGATTACCCTCTGGGCAACTAGAACTAGTCAGCAATTTGAAGTACTATATTGAAATTTATGTTTGTTTATTAACACCTCCCCATGCTCACCTCTGCTAATGATACTGAAAAGTGTTTCTGTTCCTGTTTCCAGTGCAGACAAAAGGAACACATAAAGGTTACAGTAATTTCACGAATACAAGCCGCACCAATTTGACCAAAATTTTGGTGGAAACCTGGAAGTGCGGCTAATATTCCGGGGCGGCTAATCTATTAACAAAATTCTAAAAGCTGCCAACACGGAAGTGAGAGCCCGCGGCAGCCCCAAGCCAAGCTGGAGCCCGGCCGGCCCCGGCAGAGGTGGGAAAGCCTGGCAGAGGCGGGACCAGCAGTGTGGGGGGCGGGCGGCAGAGCCTGGGCCAGCAGGGCGGGGCAGGGGGGCGGCAGAGCCTGAGCCAGCATGGCGGGGGAGCCCGGGAGAACTGGGGCTAGCAGTGCAGGGGAGCATGGCAGAAGCAGGAAGGCCGGCGGGTGGGGCTGCCTGGCAGCGGGGGAAGCCCAGCAGAATCAGGGCCAGCAGCGTGGGGGAGCCCGGCGGTGCGTGGGCATGCAGTGCAGGCCAGGGCGAGGAAACGCGGCGGTGGTGCAGATGGGAGGGGGCGGCCGGCGAGCCTGGCAGCGGCGGCAGTGCCTGGCCCACCGGCAGGGCGACTACGTAAACAACGCAGCGGCGACGCGGCCGGCATGCCTGCCAGCGGCGGCAGTGCCTGGCCCGCCGGCAGGGCGACTACGTAAACAACGCAGCGGCGACGCGGCCGGCATGCCTGCCAGCGGCGGCAATGCCTGGCCCACCGGCAGGGCGACTACGTAAAACAACGCAGCGGCGACGCGGCCGGCATGCCTGCCAGCGGCGGCAGTGCCTGGCCCGCCGGCAGGGTGACTACGTAAACGCAGCGGCGAGGCGGTGCTGACGGGAGAGGGGGGCCAGTGAGCCCGGCGGCGGCTGCAGCACCACCCAGCCGGCCCCGTCGGCAACCATGAGCGGGCCGAGCCTGCCTGGCCCCGCCCCGAGCCAGTAAAGCCCGCTATGCCGCGATCCTGTTACTAATTGGCCAGTTTGTGAAAGCTGCGCACGGATTCTCGCGACGAACGAAAGTGCGGCTAATATTCGGGGTGCGGCTTATCTATTGACAAAGACAGCAACATTGTCGAGGCACCGGGGGTGCGGCTTATAATCCGTGCGGCTTGTATTCGTGAAACTACTGTAAATGGTGTGGCAGGACAAAATGCAGTATGTGTGCTCCATTTCTAAATCTGTGCTTTTTGAAAATCATGCTATGAACACAAAATCTCAATTACTTTATATATTATGCCCTGATATTTTATATTTTCACCTAACAGTTTTTTAGATAGTCTTCTGTGTGAATGTCTCTTATTTATGCATTGGTTTTTGCTTTTTCCTTCCAAAACAATCACACCCTTCCCTTTGAGGGCAGAGGGTCCTGAATACAATGGTTCAGCTAGTTGGGGCAGAGAAGTCATGCAAAGGAAAGGTCATGAAGGAGGATCCCTGCTGCTCATTCGCCCTGCTTGATGGCATATGTCTTCACAGCAGATTTATAGGGTTTGCAAGAAAGGGCTGAGTTTGACAAAGGGACAGGGTCAAGGAAAAAATTAATAGATACCCCCTCCACAGGAGGGAATTTCTGTTGCCTCACATATGCAGCAGTGACATATTTGAGTCTGGAGTGCATGTGCGTGTGTGTGTGTGTGTGTGTGTGTGTGTATTCCAACTCTCAGTCCATCACAAAGCCCCTGCACATGGCCTGTGTACTCAAGCTTTTCACAGGCATGCAAGATTTGGCTCAAAAAGTACAAACTTCAGCCACAGAGAGGACTCCTGAAAACATTAACCTAAGAAGCTATGATTTGCCTCTCCTCTCCTTGAAGTACACATGCAAAGCTCATTAATGCTAATGATAGTCTAGGAACAAATGAGCCATGTTGTGCCACGGCTACTTTATCCCATAGGCAGAGCAGGAATGTGGCACCACTCACCCAACAAGTTACCTAACACAGACTTGGCCTCATGTTGAAAGAGATTTGAAGCTGTAGGCAGTTAAATACATAGCCTGCCCCTTAGGACTGCCACCGTAAATAAGCATTTTAAAAGAATCTCAGTCTTTAATGAAGAACAGAGGGAATTTTCAATCAGTAATCAGAAACAGCTCTCAAATTCAGGGATAGTGGAGTGGTATGCATATTTTTATTTGGTGCACAGAAAATACATTGTTTCTGAGCTATTCCTGTAAGTAGATTCACTGTACTGTTAAAACCTTAGTGGATCCTGCAGTGTTTGTGATTCTCTGAGTATTAAAGGAATTAGAGAAAGCCTTCTAAAGTAGTTAGAGGCACCACAGTGAGAAATGATTACCCACTTTAAAACCAGCCATGTACAATTAAAAAGAAAAAAATAAAAAGAGGGGGAGAATAGATGCACATAAAAAAGTCTGAGTCGAAAGAAAGGAAAAAGAATTTAAAATGTCTATCTGCTGTAATCATTCTAGACACTGCAAGACTACATGTGCTGGAAAGGAAGATGAAGAAGTAAAAAGACACTTGTCTAATTGTCTGCAAATTATAGTAAGAACTACATTAATGTGACCTAAGGATATATTCCTATTAATGAGTCAACAGGATTCTTGGGAGTAAATGAAATTCCATGCTGCTGTAGCAAAATGTACTTCAGTCACAGCAGAAAGACATTGTCAGTCAGAGAATATATAAATTAAAAAAGTTGTTAACATCCAAAACTATAATCAGTGAAGCTCACGTGCTGAAATCCTGAAACTATAAAAAAAATTTTAAAAAATCCACAGCCCTGCACAGTATGATATCAATACAAATATATATAAAACAATGGAAGCTGAGGCCACAAGCTACAAAAGCAAGAGAGTGAGAAATGGTTTTTGTGTTTAAAGGAACAGATATGGGGTAATATAGAGATCTGTGACACATAAATATATGTGTTTTGACATCATATGTAATCTGTTTTCTTCTCCTCATCTTGTAGAATTCTGCTCTCTACTTTTCACTCCTATGTAGTGGTTATTTCTTATTCTGGTGACTCAAGAGTTTCGGGGAATTCTGTTTCTGACACAATGTGCAATCTGTTAGAAAGAAATCCGTAAAGGACATATTGCCTTTATCTTGTCACCATTTCATAACCATTTTGTGAAGTTCTTGGTAAGACTTGAGTTTTTGAATTGAGAAACCAAATGAGAGAATCTGAAATGTGAGACAATCCGTATTTTCCTAACAGATGGATAAAGCCAGAAATTAATGTCCTATTTCTGGGCAGTACTGAAGGCGTCAGTCAGTAGTCAGGTAAATCATTCAAGACTGACTAATATCAACAAGTAATACAAAGAATATTCTTCCTTGGAAACACATATGCCCTATTGAAGAAGATATTATTGTGAAAAAGCAGAAAACATTGTATTTTTAGGTCCTCAGAGGCAGATGAGACATTTAAATCTGGTTATGGTCTTAGGTCACTGGAGTGCTGAAGTCATGAAAGAAGGGGAGAAAAAGCAGAGACAAGAATAAATTAGTTTGAAGCCAAATCTTTCTTTAGTCCTTAAACCTGTTCAGAAAAATGTCTCCAAAAATTCAGTGTTCTGAATATGTTGTAAGCAACTGTTTCATAATTTCTGAAATGTTTTGTCAGTATTGTCTCACCTAAAATTGGTCGTTCAATCTATGTAGAACTCATGAACAGTTTTGGCTCTTCTGAAGATGAATTTTTAATAAACCAATAATTTACAAAATATATCTTTCACCTCTCAAATTTTATTTAATTATCCTAAGCAATGCTAACATCGTAGGGTGTGTTTTGACACATAAGGAAATCTGTGGGGCATTTAATTAGCTGGGGTCTTTTTAGTTTAATTTAGAGGCTCAGAATTTATTGCACTACTAAAGAATTTTCCATCAGACTTTAATTTCTTCTTCTTTCATGAAATCTGGCAAAATTTAAGGCATGGAAGGCAATGGAAACGTGCTGGTTCTTAAGAAATCTAAGTGTGGCCAGGAATGTGCAGTAATGAAGTGTCTTAGAATGCTTCAGTTTCTTCAGCCAAGCGTAATCTCACTAAAAATGACATACATGAAAAGAAAAAGATGTCATCAAATCATTTCCTTACAGTCATCAACATAATTATGAACTGGGGCCTGTTCAAAAGCCTCCACATATATTTCTTCCCTTCAACTCAAAGGACAATCTTCTCACTAGCCTCCTTAGGCTTTATCTTATTTCCAATTGTTTCTGTATCACTGTTTTCTGTTTCTCATCATTTGATATGTTCATCAGTGTCTTTTGGCCCTGATCCCAAAGCCAAGACTTTTAACCTTCTTCATAATTTTCACAAGAGTTAATTTAAAGTCAAAGGAAATCAGGGCATAACTGTTGCAAAATACATTTTAAAATGTAGTGAGAATACAGGTCAGTTTATATACCAAATTTTCTTGGTGTGTTGCTAATTTGAGTTATTTTAAAGGGCCCCTTAAAAGCAGAAATGCCATGTGATGTGGCAGCTGTTATGTTAACCAGTATGTTTCCATAAAAGCATACTCTGTGGTTGTGTAATCCCAAATGTAAATTCATTTGTTAAAGTTATGTCTGCCAAGACACCTCTTTTTTTCTTCAGCTTTTAATTGCTCAGTATGTCTGGAGGTTTTGTGCTTGAAGGGATGACTCATCTTTTTTGTTATAATCCATTGATTTTGCCCTTTTGTTGAGATAGATATCTACTAGTTATAGTTACGCTCTGGTATTCCATATGTGGGGTATTGCAGAAGCCAAGGTCTCCACCTGTCATCTACCTTTACTAGACTTTCACATCTCAAATTATTTGACTTGGCCATTACCATTAGTTCTGTCTGGTGCCCAAACAACAAACAACATAAACAAGAGCAGTAAACAAAAAAAAAACCCCTCTAAATGTCTTTTTAAAAAATTAATTTTTAATGAGAAATACCAAAATACTTAATAGATGCGTGCTCTTAAATATTTTTTCTCCTACAAATTCTCCTATTTGTCCTATAAATATTTTCAATACCATCAGTAATGTTAAGTGCTGGCTTATTTTTTGTTACTTCCAGACTTCTCTTGACACAAATGTAGCAAGCCCTTTTTGAAGTGGAATGCACAAAGTAATTATTCAGTTTTGGAGATGTAACTGAAGGGTTGTGTTAGCATTAGTGTTATCTGCTAAAAAGTATGCAAGGCAATTTATTCTGGGGACAGTTTGAATGGCTAACATTTCACAAGTGGAGTTATTTCTCTGGGTTTTATTAACCTGTGTACAAAATTTATTATGAGATTGAAAAAAAAAAAAAAGTATGCCAAATCCTGAATTTTGTGGAAAAAAATTTCAAAAATTAAACAAGTAGGTAGAAAAGTTTATGAGATCTGAATCTGTAAATCATACGACCCAGTCCTTTGTTCTGTGACCAGAGAAAGTCTATACCCCATGCTTAGAGATAGAGTTTTCTCTTCTGAGCCATCTAAAATGTCTGATCTGGTTTACATTTCCAATCTAGAGAAATTATCCTAAGGAGTTATTACACAGTCTATAGATGTTCTACGCTTAGTATGGTCAGAAATGTTTTTACCCTGATATCCTTCAACAGATTGCTCTACATGAAGTTGTTCACCAAACTCCCTTCCACTTTATACCTCAGGATGAATGATAAAATTTGCCATATTAGCATGACAATCGTGTGTCTTCCTCGTCAGTAAGTGAGAGCAGGATGTGGGACAGTGTTCCATAACGCAAAGCATATATGTAAGAGTGTTTAATTTTCAGCACTTCAAAGCAGTAATGAATTAAAATATGTTTGTGTGTTCATTCATGTTCATACTAAGAAGCCATATGATATCTCACATGAAGATTTTAATTTGTAGCAAAAACTAAGGTAATTGCAGTTGTAAGGAAATGGATTTCCTGTACTGTAGAATCACTTGCAAGAATATTCTGGGTAAGACTTAGAGTTCATCCAGTGTAACTTTCTGCCTAAATCAGTGCTAGAATGCCTCTGAGGAAAGTGAAAGAAACTTTTCTAAGGTGCAATGTCTAAAATACAGAGGTTTTTCTCATTGTTTTTAAGTTGTTTTGGTTCTTTGTTTTTTGTGCATTTTTTTTGTTTGTTTATTTGTTTTTTAAAATCATCTTCACTGTTTTAACTATGGATAGCTTAACTATCCATAGTTTTATCATCTGTATAAAATCAAGTCTCACTTTAAATTTGGCCCAAAAATGTCTTGTACACATAGTTGGAGAAAATATTTCCCTGTGTCAATTTTGAATTTGCTGCCTTTAGGTATCCCTGAATGTTCTCTTTTTCTTGTGCAATGAGATATAGACATTACAATTATTCAGTGTATGTTCTGCCTCATTCTTTAGACACAGATCTTCATAGAAGTTTGTTTTGTTCATTTCCATTTTTTCCTTGCTGAAATTCCAGTCATTTAAATCTTTTCTTCAGATTAGAGTTTTCAGGAAGCATCAACATTTGAAAACCAGAATCTAAAGAGGAAATTAGTGGAGAAAATAAAAAGAGCATACCTCCTTTTTTAAGATACCTATTAGGTTATGGAAGAGGTGAATCAAAAGAAATGATTGAAAATGTGCTCAATTTTGAAAAAAAAGTTCTCTTAAATGGTTTGATGATTAACAAATACAAAGTACAGAGCTGTATTTTGGAAAGCTCTATAATTGATTCTGTTTCTTCCTAATTGCTTCATATTTGTGTGGCCGTAGATAGCAGATGGTTCTGCAGTGAATGGAAAGCTTTAACAGCTGATGAGTTTTACAGATGTCATAAGAAAGTAGAACAATTTTTTCCTTCATTGAATTACTCTTATCCACATCATTTTAGATGCTGTTCATAAAAAGCATAAATAGCATAAAATGGAAAGTATTTATGATTTCATAACTTAACTCTAATTCAACTGTTCTTGGAAAACAGGATTTTATGTTCATTCTTGTCGCTATAATTTTATGACAAGGACATTTCAAACCTTAGCCAGCCCTGATGCAAACTGTGTTCACTGATGTCAATAAAAGGGGAATTTTGGTTTATTCTCTGTGGCCCTCTACAAAGAAATAAACCACCATTTATATGATATAGACAGCTTAACAGCATCTTTCACTTAATCTAAAACTTTTAGTCACAATGCCAGCTTTTAGCTTTGATTTTAATTTTCTGCAGTACCCAATGGTACAGTGGGCAAAATGCCAGGAAACCAAAGACTAGGAGGAAATTCCTTTGAGAAAACTTTCGAAGCATTTCAATCAGAACACCATGGGCAAGTCATAGAGATACAGCTACTCTGTTTCACTCAGTTCATGTTGCTGATAGATGTTGATGCACTGTGAAAGAATAGGAAATATGAAGGAATCATTCATTATATAACTTGCCACTGGTTAACAGAGATGCTAGACACTGGGGTGTCCCAGAGAAAAAGACTTTTAAAACACTGATCACATTTCTTTAGTGGGTGATTTCAGTAGGTTTTCATTAAAAGACAGCTAAAACTTACCAGAAGAATTCTCATGCATAAATATTGCCTTTCATTTACAGTTGTGCAGCTGGGAATGCTTGAGATGTTCTCCAGCTGCTTCTTTTAACTCCATGTAAGTGCCAACATAGGACAGAGTACTTCTGGGGGCATCATATCAGCTTTGTACTCTTTTCTATCAAATGCCTTTGCTAGAAAGTAAATATGGACAACTTGGGAGGTACAGTAGTTTGCTTATTTGTATGAGAGATTTGCTAAAAGTTCAGACTTATGAGAGAGGTGGGCAATGCACAACCACAATTGAAATCACTTGTCTGGAGTTTAGTGCAACTGGGGATGTGGAGAAGGGTGTCCAAACCCAAAGTCATTACAACTGTGTACATAGTATCATCACCAGCTGAACTCTGTGTGGTAGCCATACACTCCTTACAGAGAGTTGACCTATGCCATATTTACAGATATTTCTTGCAATGATTAGGGCTCTAAAATGAAATACACTCATTTAAGAACAAAGTCTATCCTAGGTGAGCTGAAACTACTGCACCACTGGCTACCTTCACTTATTTGATATTAACAGAACTTGGAGATGCACCGTAAGGCAAGAGGGAAAGAGCCAAAGATGTCTCCAGGTAAAACCAGCACTGTTATTCCTCTGCCAGATTCAGCTACAACATAATTTGTGAAAAAGGAGAAAGAAAAAATATACAATAAGCTGTATTGGACAAAAGGGTCAATACTGGCATTTACTTATTCATTATGTATGCTACATAATTTCTTGATTATTACAGTAAGTGCCTACAAGCTATTAATAATGTGTAACTGCATCTGTCTTGTTTTCTAGAAGCTCACTTTTGTCAATATAGCAATGTTTTATTCTTGATAAAAGGAATATAAAGCAAAACTTTTTAAGAAAAGAAAAGATATTTTTTCTATTTAACTAAAGATAAAGCTACACCAAGCTCTTAGTTTAATTCACCTTCAAGGAAATCTCATATAAGAGGAAGGCGTTTACCTGCAATAACCATAACACAAATATTCACACAGCTATCTGGAAAAAACATGCAGCTACAAGAAACCTTTGCTCCAGATTTAATTCTCACATTTCATCAATGCAGGGCAGAAGAAAAAAATTTTGGCCTGCAGAAAAAGTGACTGTTAGGCATTACATACATGTATACAGTTACATTAAGTTAAGCATTTTTTTGTGTAATAATCCTTCCATCCCCATGAATTCTCCCTTACACTGAGAATGCTTTTCAAGTTAATGGTATTAATTAGCCACTTAGCAGAAGTATTTACTAGCAATCTATTTAATTGTTTGGGGACTTTCTTTTCTGTTAACTGAAAGAAACAATATCTTAACCTTAATATATATATATATTGTTATTTATTCATATTCATATTTACTGTTTTCTTTGTCCACCATGTAACCTAGGGTGGGTCCAGTTACATGTGCTTGTCTGGAAATCATCTGCACAAGACCTATAGCTGAGGAGGGATTTAGGGAAATTATGTTAGGTGTTGTTCTTGCTGTCTTGCCGACATTTGATTATTCCAAGATGATCTTTAGGAATGTTGCCAGTATAACTACCAAAATCATTGTTGTCTAGGAAACCTTTTCTGTCTGCATATCTGTTGATTAAAAGATTTCTTTGGTTTTTTTGCTGTTGATTCATGCAGTGGGTAATAGGGTTTTGGTTTCTTTAGTGGAAGCTTTTTACCATTGCTATTGGACAGTACTATTTGGACAGTACTATGCTAAAGGCTTTGCATTACTGGCAGTCAGAGTCCACCTCTCCAAATGAGAAACATGCAGCAAGGAAAACCTATGCTTGCAAATTTGAAGTTATTCTCCATTAATCACTGATTTTAAATTTAAAACAACAATAACAACAACAACGACAAATCCCTTCCTCAAAAAAACCAAAAAACAAACCCACCAAAAAACCCAAAAAAACCCTGCCTGATTCTCTTAGCATTTTATTAGAGAGTTAGGACGTCAAAACTGACCAGCAAAAAGCCTATTCTAGATTATGTTTCAACTGTCATGGAAGCTAGTGGTGGTTGTTACTGAGGTTTTTCTGCAAGTTGTTGCAAAGGATTGTCTTAGAGAGATTAGATAAGTATAATAAATTCAGATTTATCAAGAGCAAATAATTTAAGATAACCCAATCACTTTCTACAGCAAAATAGCATCTTCTGGAGAGAGCAGTGGATGTTTTTTATCTACACTTCAGCAAAGTCTTCAACATTGTTTCCCACAGCTTTCTCCTGGACAAACTGGTAAGATACAATTTGGATGAGTTGTCTAAAGGGTAGGTAGAAAATGATCAAACAGAGAGTTAGTATTCAATGGTTTTGACTCAGGGTGACAGACTGTCACAAGTGGGGTGCGTACTGGAGGTTTTCAAGACATGACTGTACAGGGACGAGATAATATCTCTTCCAACCTTGGCTGGTCTATGATTTTATGTTTTGATGAGTCACCTCTCCCACTCAGCTGCAATCTCACTGCTGTGAGGAAGAAACTGTCTGTTTTTCCATGGGCACTGATCTGAAGTCATAAAAGAGGAGTTCTCTGCACAGCTTGTTTATGTGCAAGATGTGGCTCTGGCTGCTATTGTTTCAGTATCCAGATTGGAGAGGTGGCTACATGGCACTGACCAGCGAGTTCCAGGAAGCAGCAAGTTTCTTCAACCAGCTGTGCTGTCTGTCTAGTGAGGGAAAAAGTGGTAACAAAAGAAGAAGGCTGTTTTTACTTAGAATGAATGCCACGATAATGGATTTATGTCTTCTCTTCTGAAAAACTGCACCTCCCTGTTTCTGATAGCGCTCATTGTAGAAGAAAATGACACCATTGAGGAATGCTGGCCTTTTACAGTCCATCTTCCCATGTCACTAGCCTGGCATTTAGCTTGATAAAGGCATGCAGTGACACATCTTTATGTAATCAGATTTCACTGATGTTTAGGCGAGAAAAATTAACCAAGCTGACCAAATAATTTTGTGCTTCAGTAGTATGAAAACTGACACAAACCACATGGAAAGAAAGCACAACTGCCTCTCTTGTCTTGAATTACAGGATTCCAGTGTTGTACAACTCATCAGTTAAAGTGTTCAGCCTCCAGGAGTGTTATATTTTTCCAGAATGAGTAAATTTTCCAGCTGGTGTATTTGTTAATTTTTGGGGAGGAATAAAAACAAAAAAACCACCCAAATAAAATTTCGTAATTTTCTTTTCCTATGACCCAGTAAAAACTATGTCTTTTTTGCCAGTAAAAGACCATAGACCTTGCGCTGAATTTACCTTGTGCTAACTATGGAACACCCTACTCCTGGTCTATTAGGCTTGTTTCAGCTATATATGAGGACATTCTGTGTGAACCGAGTATCTGCTGCTGTTAACATATGAGATAACGGCAAAAGCCTTGGAAATACGGGCACAGGCTGAACATGGAAGACAAAGTCTAGAAGGACCACTGGCCATTGGAGAAACACACCTTTGAGAGCTGGGAAAAGACTGCTTTGAGCATGGCAAAGAAAAAAACACTCCCAACCATGATGCAGTCCAAGGTTCAGGGCCCATGACCGAGGGTTATGGACAATGTGTAAATACTAATGTCAAACAGCAGGATTTCAAATCTAGGAGGGATCACCATGATGCGGATTACCGCCATAGCGTGCTTGTATGCTGGATGGATCTGCAAGCTCAGCCTGGTGCCCCTGCCTACCTCAGGGATTCCAGACATCTGCCTCACAGAGCTCTTCCTTGAGCTCCTTAGAGGCTGCTGCTTTGCAGCCCATTGCCATTCTCCCTGACTGCCTGTTCCTCAGCCCCAGCTCTTCAGGGGCCTCTTCTGCTCATCTACAGGGGCACTATGATGAGACAGCCTGTGTGCATTTGAGTGCATCAGGATGTGCTTTTCCCCCTCCAGGTCATACATTTTTCTCCTCTGCAATGCTATAAGGACACTCCTCAGTGAAGACCTTCTGCACATAAACTCAATTCAGCTAGTTATTATTTTTGGCAAAAGAGCATATAAGAAGAAAATAAAAATGAGGTGGGTTTATCTGCAATTCTTATAGTAGGAAATTCTTTGCTGAAACTTTAAGAACAAATCCCGTCTTCTATTCAAAGCTTTTTCTGATTTTCTGTGATTCCTCTCACCTGTATTTTATTCACTGGACATTGAATCAGGCTTTTTGTTATCAAGGAGTCATATGGAATAGAAATCATCAGTTCTAAAACTGTGGAGATCATTACTGTCACTGAGAAGAAATGGAGTCCTGGTCAGCTAAAAGCCAAATCCTTGCTTTCCATGTAGAATGGATGTGGTTTGGGACACAGTTATTATTGAGGCATCACATCCAGTCCCAGACTTTCCACTTTTCAGCAGACAACTTCTGAAGCAATCAATGTAATGATGGAGATTCATTTGCTTATAATGCAAAGATCATTTGCTAGAATCCTGTTGATGACTAGGCAGTGTAGAACACACCTTGGTTTATTGAGAAATTTGTAGCAGACTTGATAAAAATTACAATCTTTTTTATGCTCATCACCACAGACTAACTTAGAACAAAGAAATGCAGACCTCTGGTTTTACTCATAACTATTCCACTTTAGTACATCAGCTTATAAAGATTTTATTTCAGCTGTGCCCTGAGTAGTATCATTGTTGCGGGTACAATATAGTCTCTACTATAATTAATGTATACTCACAGTGTAGAATTGTCAATAAAATATGCTGTAATTGCTCAAATGTCTGTCAGCGATTGTCCATCATGCCTGTATGATAATATGCAGTGATAATATCAAAACATTGGAATATATTGTCAGATCTGGAGTCAGTCTTATAAACAACCATTACAGTCATGTCAATTACATCACATAAGATACAGATATTAGGGCGCATATTTGGGGGGTGAGGGGGGAGGGGGATGAAAATGAAATTATTCCACCTAATGTCATCTGTGAAAAGACAGCAATATCTCTCATAACAGTTGAAGAATCAGAAGTCCCTGATTGCTAGATGCTGAAATATTCCCCAGTGACAATTCTTTTTGGAATAATAAGAGACAGAAGTGCCACTTCCAATTCTGTGCTGTCAGCCTGTAAGGCCGAAAATCCTGTGGGTACCATAACACTTCAATTTTGCTGAGAATTTCCTTAACTTGAGAGTTAAGGCACCCTTCACAAGGTGATGGGATTTTGTCTTTGGCTCCAGAGGGACTAGGATTTCCTCTTCAGTGAACTTTTTCAGATCTGCATTATAAAGAAAAATAAAACAAGCAAACAAATATGAAAACAAATTACAAAATCATGTCATATTTGGGATTTCAGCTGGTTTTGATTTCTGCAGTTTGGAAAGACAATGTGATAATCCCTGATGACACAATATAGTAATGACTTTTGAACTGTGATGTATTGCTGAGGATACTGTTATGCAGATGTTTGACACACACGCAAAACATTTGTATAACACTCTATAATACATATGAATACACATATATATGCATAAATAGTATACCATGCTGCCTCTGTACTGCTAGAAATTAGAGAATTACTTTGATTCCAATTTCTTGCCTCCTGTCACTCACATAACTCTAATTCCAGGGATCGTTTTCTCTCAAAGGACTTTGTGGGAAGTTGCGTTCCCAGGGATGCCAGAAAATAAGTAACTACACTGCACAGAAAATACATCTCAGCGTTTTTGAGGAAGCTGCATAAGTGGAATTGATTTAGATAAAAATGTGCCTGTAAATTGATAAGGGAATCCAGGAAAGTTGAAAACCCCCGAAGCTTTCAAAAGCTTTTTTGACATTGCATTTCTACATGACCAAATATAGAGTGGAATTTTTTTTTTCTCTAATTTTCCTGAAGCCAACAAAAAAAAGGGGGTGTATTTATTAAAGGCCCCATAAAAATGATACTGAAATATAAAATGAATAATAATATAGAATTTGCAGTGATAGTGTGACTTACATTTGCAATAAAACATAGAATCCATCTTCAAAGAACAGAATGCTTGGTTTTACAATAAGAAATTATACAAGTAATAAAAAAATTCATTGTTGAGGGATTTGTTAAAACTAGATCATGGGTCTCAACTCTAAGCAAATTTATTTTGAACCTTCTGAAGCAGACATTGCAAATTTTTACATTCTAATGAGTGAACTAAAAACACATATTTCAAAGAAAACAGCACTCATAAATTACATTTATGACACATGAGGTTGCTGACTGCTGTGCAGAGAGCACAGACTAATGGTGCTAATATGCACTCTAGCTTGATTTTCTCAGTTCCCAACATGCTCTAATTCTAC